>NC_048573.1:24660320-24961987 GCF_013265735.2 Oncorhynchus mykiss | reverse complement strand
GATCCGTTAAACGAAGTCCTATAACAAGGTTATTCCTTGTGATATGACAAGACCAGAGTTCTTTTTTCAAGAATTTGGACACGCGGCTCACACCTGAAAATATTTGATCAAGTGGCTTGCGGCTCTTTTCACGCTGGGAAGAACTAACCTTCCAGCGTAGCGCCTAAAAAAACCGCTGCTTTTGCGATGCCCCATTATAGCACTTTCAGGCCCGTAGCTACATATGAGGACACCATTTTTTTCAAGGAACTCAGTCTCAATTTACTGTTGAGAATTAGAACGGTAGAATACACAAGGTGCCATTTTGAAACTTGGTAGTGCATCAGCAGTTTTCCTTTTCTTATGTCACTCACTGAGTCACTCAATTTCTCCCATAGTCAGTAAAACATTTTTAGATTGGTAAATTAGTCCAGCCAGCTATCTAAACTTGTAGTAATCATGGCCGAAATTACCGACCGAGCACGCGGTCACATGCCCACGTGGGGCCCTGCATTGATCATTGATCATCCTTTTCTGTCTGTACCAGGTAGAATTACCATATCAGCATCAAGACCAGACAGACAGGGGAAGGTGAATGACCATATTACCATCAAGGCCAGACAAAGGGGAAGGTGATTGACCATATCACCAAGGCCAGACAAAGGGGAAGGTGAATGACCATATTACCATCAAGGCCAGACAAAGGGGAAGGTGATTGACCATATCACCAAGGCCAGACAAAGGGGAAGGTGATTGACCATATCACCAAGGCCAGACAAAGGGGAAGGTGATTGACCATATCACCAAGGCCAGACAAAGGGGAAGGTGAATGACCATATCACCAAGGCCAGACAAAGGGGAAGGTGATTGACCATATCACCAAGGCCAGACAAAGGGGAAGGTGATTGACCATATCACCAAGGCCAGACAAAGGGGAAGGTGATTGACCATATCACCAAGGCCAGACAAAGGGGAAGGTGAATGACCATATCACCAAGGCCAGACAAAGGGGAAGGTGAATGACCATATCACCAAGGCCAGACAAAGGGGAAGGTGAATGACCATATCACCAAGGCCAGACAAAGGGGAAGGTGATTGACCATATCACCAAGGCCAGACAAAGGGGAAGGTGATTGACCATATCACCAAGGCCAGACAAAGGGGAAGGTGAATGACCATATTACCATCAAGGCCAGACAGATTGAGGGAGGTGGATGATAGTGGTGAGATAGTGCTGGCATGACAGGCATGAAGCATAGACTTCAGCTTCTGTTTTGGGTTGCCAGATTGGTTGTCAATAAAGACGTGGAAATAAAGAAAGGAAGACAACCTAATGCTGGACACACGCCTGCAGTAGGAGATTTCCCCCAAGCCCCTGAGGGGGACGAACTCCACGGCAGAAAGCGGGCACCAGAGACAGTGGTGCCCACCACGCCACGGTAAGTCTGTGCCCTTGTCGTCATAGCACTCCACCTCCGGAGCTGAACAACAAGAGATGTGGGGGATAAGACAGTATACCATGTATATCACAGTTTCCTGTGTTTAAGTGTTATGAGAGTGTGTGCGTGTCTATCTGTTTACCTTATTTATATTGGACTATCTAAATGTTTGTAGTCACAGAGCAGAATAAACATCATAAAATGTCTTCTCTATCCCAGTCTATCCCTCTATGACCTCTGGCTAAGACCAGTAATGCTAAACTACAGCTATGCTAAGCTAGCCTAACCTAGCAATGTAAATCGAACAGTGACTGTGTTAGCATGTAGCAGTTGGACTCACCAATGCTACAGTAGGGTCCACTGTAGCCAGGCCTGCAGGCACACACCTCCTCCCTGGTGGCTGTGATGAGTCGGCACGTACCATCGTTCTCACAGGGGTTCTCACTGCAGACTGAGGACAGTTACACACATCAGGTATAATACAGTATGACAAACCACAGCACTGGGATCAGTTCCAACCACCTTATTCCTGCCTCCCGCTACTGCATGATAAACACAGGAGCTGTTCTTGCATCAGTGATTGAAGTGTGTTAACTTTGATCAAAACACACAAGCATTAGATTACCCACGTAGTCGAGCACTTACGGTTCAGGGTTGCAAAAGTAGAATGGGAGAAATGCTTTCACAAACACAGACACCGGTCGGTGTACAGTAGTTGACTGATTTTGTTCTTGGAGTGGCCATGTGGGGGCAGTATGAGTGGGAATAGCATATATAACAGGCTGGGGAGGTGGGGTGCAGGAAATGGTAGTACTAAATCAAATCTGTTTGCAGAACCTTGTAAAAATCCTAATACCATTACAAAACAAAACAGGTTTGGTTCAAGGGGCTCTCCAAAGTGTCTTTTCAACACCCATCAAACGTCCACCGTAGAGACGAAAGCACCTTTATCTTTTGGCTGAGAGGTTTCTCTCACGCGTTCTGAGGGGCTTCAAAAGGAGAGTGGGAGTTCAGAGGGTTTCTCAAGGCCTGGTAGGCTCGCCCGAACCACTCCCAACCATTAAGGCATTGAGAATACAGTGAGATGCCTGGCAACACAGTCGGGGCTAGAGATCTGATCATCCAAAAGGTGTGGGAGATTGAGGAATGTTGGGATGGGAAGATTTTCAACTAGAGAAGCCCTCATACTCCAAAGGTTTTAGGGGGCCCTCAACTCAGGGGCCCATTCAGGGACCAATTTCTAAGCCAAGAGACAGCACCTCATCAACTCTGAAGGTTCCACTCTCATTTTCAACAACAACAAAAAAGCACAGAGTGGCTGAAGCTAAAGTAACAAAGGATCTGAGTAAGAATGTATTTTACCAGTATAGCGGACTCTCTCACAGGAGATCTCCCCGTCCACACATGTGCACCGTTCCACGTTACGAAGGTAGATCCTTCCCCATGATTTTCCAATGTCGTAATATCTCAGGTGTATGGTTTCATAGCACTTCCCTGACAAAGCGGAGAATAGAGAGATCAAAGGTAGTTGGGTGAAACGTGAGAAGAGGAGGAAGTGAACAGGTCAATGAGGAGTTAGGGGGGTATGTTTTGTGGAAGGGGTTTGGCATTGTGAAGAGCAAGATAAGGGTTAATGCACTAAAGGTACTTCTCAAAAGGGAAAACAGTTTCTCTACCACCCCACACTTTGTCATACCGCAATGAGAAATAAAACCCCATTGACATTTGACTCTAACCTAAAAATGTGTAATTGGTTTAGTTTAATTGAAACTGCTTTGAAACACAAGTCCATATAGAAAGTATGATACTGGAAGTTACTCACTCTGATCACAGTGCCTCCCAGTGAAGCTCTCTGGACAGGAGCACTCGAAGGAGCGTCTGCGGGGGACCAGAGTGCAGATGCCGCCATTTTGACATGGATTCACCTGACAAGGGTCTGTGAATCTGCGTGATGAGTGGACGAACACTAAAACACAACAACTGAGAACATTAGTGAAAACATTAGAAATAAACAGCATGCTACCTCAGTAACATAAGAATAAAGTATTTACCAACGTTGGTGTGTTTAATTTGAACACTGTTTGACAATTGGATGGAAACCTAGCTAGTGATTAAAAAATATTATGTTTATGCATGCATGCCACTACCGTAAATAGCAGGAAATGTATCTTTAAGATCGTATAAATACACAGAGACAACATAGACTTTGTAGATGATGAGGTCTTGTCCACAGATTCTACAAGAATGACCTCTCACCAATGGGTTGAGTGTTCGCAGGTGCACAGTATCCCCAGAGAAAGTCCCGATCAAAGTTGTGCGTCAGAGAACACCTATGATGCGGAAATAAAAACATTCCTGTAGCTCACATGCAACAGTTTCAACCTGGCCATTGAGATCAAGGAGTCAGATAGCAAATCAACAGCACATTGAACACGATCAGTCACCTGACTAAGAACCATAAGGATACTCCGCAGAAACCTGCATATCTCCAGTAAGTACAAGAAGTGGGTTTGAAACTGATACCATACTTATTAACTGTCTTTCATAATAGTTGAGGAGCCCTGCACTTTCATCCTTTTGGGACCAAAGCTATATTACCAAAATTGGTTAGACGTTATATTGATTCCCCCACCCATCAATCCACACCCGCTAACTACAGTAACTACACCCAATACACCAAACCAAAAGACTTGGCTTTCAAAATCCCTTGAGAAACTAATAGAGAAACTTTGAGATCAAAGTGACTCTCAAGCTGGGATCCCAGTGGCTGAGTTCATAAGCAGACACACACACACACACACACACACACACACACACACACACACACACACACACCTACACAACCATGCATACACACACACACACACACACACACATATACACACACACACACACACACACACACACACACACACACACACACACACACACACACACACATATACAGACACCTACACAACCATGTATACACACACACACACACACACACACACACACACACACACACACACACACATATACAGACACCTACACAACCATGTATACATATACACACACACACACATATACAGACACCTACACAAGCATGTATACATATACACACACACACACACACACACACACACACACACCTACACAACCATGCATACATATACACACACACACACACACACACACACACACACACACACACACACACACACACATATACAGACACCTACACAACCATGTATACATATACACACACACACACACCCTCGAAAACCCTCAGAGTTTAAGATGAGCCAGCACTGAGCACTTGCTGTTACTTGAGGACTGAGTGGGAGAGGGCAAGAGCATGATTCATATTGAATTACATCCTAGTTGTTCATACTTGCAGACGCCAACCAGCCCTGTCATAGCATGAGTGGATTTACTCTGCAGCTGCAGCGCAGTCACACAGATGACTTTATCATAGCACTCCCTATCCAACAGCTCTGTGGTTATGAGACACAGATCTGTGGTCTAGTTGTTTTCACAAGAAGGCAGTGAGGCATCTTGCTGTGTCACAATTTGTGGAAAGTAAATAGTTAGTTCTGAGACATGAAACAGTCATTACTATAAACCATTAACTCAAACCTAGGTTATAAAACCTGCGCAACCGTGTCATAAACATGTTATAACATGACATTAGCATTTATGACAGTTTTTGGCGAATAAATTAGCAGTGCTGACTAGCGTTGGCATATGAAGCCATTTAGGATAGCCCAATTAGGTCGTGGAAGTTTGCATACAGTCACCTCATTACTTTTTAGGGCAATACCACATGGATTAACGAGGACTATAATTAAGTTTAAGTCTTTATATTTACTGTAGTAATATAGGGTCTTGAGACAGTCACAGTGCAAATGCATGTCTCAATGAATGTCTGTTAGTGGTTAGTATGTCTGTCAGTGGTTACGTTTTCAAATCATGTTGTATTCGTCACATGCTTCGAAAACAACAGTTGTGGACTTGCTTACTGAAATGCTTACTTACGGGCCCTTCCCGACAATGAAGAGAGAAAGAACATACCGAAATAATATAAAAGTTAGAACACGTGATATTAAAGGTAATAATAGATACACATTGAGAAACGATAACTTGGCTATATACAAGGGGCACCAGTACTGAGTCGATGTGCAGGGGTACGAGGTAATTGAGGTAGACATGTACATATAACTAAGAATAAAATGACTAGGCAACAGGATAGATAATAAACAGTAACAGTCACGTATGTGATTAGTCAAAGAAGTTAGTGCAAAAAGGGTCAATGCAGATAGTTTGGGTAGCTATTTGGTTAACTCTTTAACTAACTATATAGCAGTCTTATGGCTTGGAGGTAGAAGCTGTTCAGGGTCCTGTTGGTTCCAGACTTGGTGCATGGGTATCGTTTGCTGTGCGGTAGCAGAGAGAACAGTCTATGACCATTTTTAGGGCCTTCCTTTGGAAACCGCCTGGTATAGAGGTCCTGGATGGCAGGGAGCTCAGCCCCAGTGATATACTGGGCCGTACACACTACCCGCTGTAGCGCCTTGCGGGTCGGATGCCAAGCAGTTGCCATACCAAGCGGTGATGCAGCCAGTCAAGATGCTCTCAATGGTGCAGCTGTAGAACCTTTTGAGGATCTGCGGGCACATGGCAAATCTTTTCAGCCTCCTGAGGGGGAAGAGGCGTCGTGGTCTCTTCATGCATGTGCTGGTGTGTTTAGACCATGACAGATGCTTAGTGATGTGGACACGGCATGGCTTTCACGTGGCTCTCGTGTGTGTGTGTGCGTGGGTGTCTCACCTCACCAATCTATGACTGGGAAACTTCTTTGTGTGTACAAGAGTGAGGTACACTGCATGGCCAAAACTATGTGGACACCTGCTCATCGAACATCTCATTCTAAAATCATGGGCATTAATATGGAGTTGGTCCCCCCTTCGCTGCTATAACAGCCTCCACTCTTCTGGGAAGGCTTTCCATTAGACGTTGGAACATTGCTTCCGGGACTTGCTTCCATTCAGCCACAAGAGCATTAGTGAGGTCGGGCACTGATGTTGGGAGATTAGGCCTGGCTCGCAGTGGCCATTCCAATTCATCCCAAAGGTGTTTGATGGGGTTGAGGTCAGGACTCAGTGCAGGCCAGTCAAGTTCTTCTACACCGATCTTGACAAAACATTTCTGTATGGAACTTGCTTTGTGCACAGCGGCATTGTCATGCTGAGACAGGAAAGGACCTTCCCCAAACTGTTCCCACAAAGTTGGAAGCACAGAATCGTCTAGAATGTTATTGTGTGCTGTAGCATTAATATTTCCCTTCACTGGAACTAAGGGGCCTAGGCCAAACCATAAAAAACAGCCCCAGACCATTATTTCTCCTCCACCAAACTTTGAGGTTGGCACTATGCATTCGGCAAGTAGCGTTCTCCTGGCATCTGCCACACCCAGATTCGGCCATTGGACTTCCAGATGGTGAAGTGTGACTCATCACTCCAGAGAATGCGATTCCACTGCTCCAGAGTCCAATGGCGGCAAGCTTTTACACTACTTGGCATTGCGCATGGTGATATTAGGCTTGTGTGCAGCTGCTCGGCCATTGAAACCCATTTCATGAATCTCCCGACGAACAGTTATTGAGCTGATGTTGCTTCCAGAGGCAGTTTGGAACTCCGTAGTGAGTGTTGCAACAAAGGACAGAGGATTTTTACACGCTATGCGCTTCAGCATTCGGTGGTCCCATTCTGTGAGCTTGTGTGGCCTACCATCTTGCGGCGGAGCCGTTGTTTCGCCAAGACGTTTTCACTTCACAATAACAGCCCTTACAATTGACCGGGGCAGGTCTAGCAGGGCAGAAATTTGACGAACTGACTTGTTGGAAAGGTGGCATCCTATATCCTATGACAGTGCCAAGTTGAAAGTCACTGAGCTCTGCAGTTCAGGCCATTCCACTGGCAATGTTTCTCTATGGAGATTGCATGGCAGTGTGCTCAATTTTATACACCTGAAATAGCCAAAATCCACACATTTGAAGGGGTGTCCACATACTTTTGTATATATAGTGTATCTCTTTGAGTAATGGAAATGTGTGGCAGTGTTATGCTGAATGTGCGTGTGGTTGAAGTGGTTGTTTGTGTCTCTAAAACATTGGATCCTAGAGTGACCAAGAGACACTTGAAATGGATGACACTGGACTCACCAAGAGCTGGAGAAGCTGATGTTGATACAGTGATGGTGAATGCTTCCTCCATGACGGAATGGGAATTTACATTCTTTCCCCTCTACTGTAAGGACTGGATCCACAGAAACAGGAGTAGATACATATGGTTATCAGTGAACATATTGTGAACATATTGTATTTTACACATATTCTAGTCATAAATTCCTCATTCTCCGCAAGAACATTTAAAAAAATCTGTATTTCATTAAGTTTACGGCACAAGATCAGTTCAACATCAATATTGAAAGTAGAAACAATACCAACCCTAAAACACTTTGCAGCAAAATAGAGGCCACTTGAATATGAGAAAGCAGGTGTTCTCCCATGGCTTGGGATCACAGCATATGATAGACAATTAATCTTTTGAGGTTGACAGTGGCTCCTGCCAGGACCCAATCAAGTTATATTACTAGGGAAGCACAGTAGAAGGGATGCATAGATCTCAGCACTATATCATTCCCCTAGACAGCCTAATCGTTGTTCTGTTATGAAAAGAGATTGTGTACCCTTGCCAACACAAGATGAATAATTCTGGATTCCAACTCCATCTACTAAAGAGGTCATTATCATTGAGTTCTTGCTTGGTAAATTGGTTGATGGGCTGTATGGCACAGTTGTGTAAACATATTATACAAACAACATTTTATAAACAACATTGAAACAGGATAGTGAAGACTACGCACAAAACTGTAGTCAATTAAACAGGTAATGTATGTTGTTAATGTTAAGTAATGATAATAATGTTAATAGTAATGATAATAATGTTAATAGTAATGATTACCTTTATGACTTAAGTAATGATAATAATGTTAATAGTAATGATAATAATGTTAATAGTAATGATTACCTTTATGACTATTTCTGTTCACATTTCTTGCACTAAACGTTTCATATCTTGGGAGTACCATTCGCTGGAACCAAAGTGAAAACAGTATTAAAGTAATGCACGGTTAGTTTACTTTTTTGGGCAAATTATGCACGCCAAAATATGCCTATCCAAACGCAAACCGTGCACTTGTTGCGCTCTAGAATAACTGCTATAATTGCAAGAAATGGCTTCACTTACCGTTCGTACACTGAGGACATACGGTAGGAAAAGTAACACAAAGTATAGCATCATAATATTTTGGGTTATGTAGTCTCTGTTATCGTGCGCAAAATTATTTGAAGTTAATTTCTTGAATCAGGTCCGTCAGATAAATGTCACGTTTTATCTGTCAATTCGAGAGAACTCAGCCTGCTTTTGGTCATGGAGAACGTGGGATATGCTGCAAGAGCGAGCCTGTTCCCTGCAAACTCTATTGAGTAAATCAAATGCGTCATTAGACCTACTTTTTGATTATGGCCATCACTCTACGCAAAACATCGAATTGCAACTAATTTCCCTTACGAGACGCCCACGATTAAACATGCAAGATCTTGAAAGTGCTGATCTTTGATGTAATGGAAAGTAACTTTTTGGAGGAGGTGGCGGGTGATGGTTTCGGATCCCTCCTCTCATAGCTTGGTAACCATGCATAAACATTCCAAGTGCTGCGTGCTGTGGCAAGAACACCCCCTGTCCCATAACCAAGCCTCTAATTTTCAAAGATTGCAGTAATTGAAATGCCTGCTATGGTAAACTACACTCGGAGATATATTATTCTTACTGACAAGACACGACTTCCTGACAAGACTGGTCTAAAATGGGTTTATAATGTGTGACTCGAAGAAATTGTTCACTTATAATTACTAATACTCTTAATAACTGACCACCGTTCTGACCAACTGGGCAAACAGATTTAAGAAGACAAAACACACTTGGGAGAATTCTGCAATGTGAATATCTTAAAGACCAATGATAATGGCTTTGACAGATCTATGTTTGGAGCTTGTTGGGTATCAAGGATTTGCATTCTTACAAATCATTTTTATTTCAAACTAAGTTAATCATTAAAGGGGCCATCTTGGATTGGTACATCCATTTTTGGATGTTTAAATGAATGATATATAGCCCCACTGATTCTTGAAGAACATAACTTATAAATGCCTCATGAGCTTTCGACTGGGCAGACACTGGCTCAATCAAGCTGTTTCCACATAATTTCAATGGAATTACGATGAACCAACATGGAATAGACGTTGAATTGACGTCTGTGCCCAGTGGGTTAGTTCTACTGTCATACCCCCATCAGTTGCGGTTGTTTAAATACCAGATTGAGCCTTTAATAAAATCCTTCAACGTGACTAACGACAGAGGCTTTCATTCTGGCATTACAAAGGTGGGAATGTTTATTGAGTGGAATTTGAACAACCAAACATCAAGCTAGACCATAATAGATCAAATGTACAGACATAAAGAGGCATCATATTTTGTTCACCATGAAACAGTGTACACTGAGTGTGCAAAATATTAAGAACACCTGCAGTTCTTGACACAAACCTGGCACCTGGCACCTACTACCATACCCTGTTCAAAGGCACTTAAATATTTTGTCTTACCCATCCACCCTCTGAATGGTACACATACACAATCCATGTCTCAATTGTCTCAAGGCTTAAAAATCATTCTTTAACCTGCATCATCCACTTCATCTACACTGATTGAAATGTATTGAACAAGTGACGTCAATAAGAGATCATAGCTTTCACCTGGATTCATCTGGTCAGTCTATTATTATGGCAGGTGTTCATGATGTTTTTTACACTCAGTGTGTGACCAGAATAATACAGTAACGTGCACTAGAATTGCAAGGAGTTTCTCATGTTCCTACATGTGTGAATCCTATAACCTACCTGAAAGAGGCTTAATTCTATAGCCCCTGTTTTACAGTACCTGTATTATCAGCATCCATCTAAAACAAGGTAGCTCCTAATACATTTCCAAACAATACTTTATTACCAAATTGTTCATACATTTTAACTGGCAATTATTTTCCTTTTCATCACTTCTTGAAAATGTATACCCGCTAAACAGTACGGCATAGTCAGTGATGATCAATAATACAATATCTATCACCATACAATTATTATACATATACATCAGTTCTGGCATGAAAAACGACAGTTTTTTTACAGTGAAAGTCCCTTGTTCATCAAGTAAGTTCCTGTTTGAACAGACCGTGAATCAAGCTTGGAAAGTGCTGGTGAGGGTTGGTCAGCCTCAGAGCTCACACAATGGTGGCCTTGTATATGTCAGTCTTGGAGTCTTTGTTCCCTTCTGATTGATCGTGGGTGTTGAGGGGCACCTGGGAGGTCTTCATTCTACTCTGGCACTGCCGGAGCTCAGCCGCGTACCCTTGGAAACTGACGCTGAGCTCCGAGTCCTCTCCATGGGTGATGGTGACCTCCCTCACCTTCTCCTCCTCCTCTTCCTCCAGGCACACTCCCTCCACGTCCATCACCTCCTGCAGTGCTGGCTGAGAGCGGAGTGCTCCAAGACACGGCGACCTCTTGTGGGAGCGGTCAAGAGCACATGCTCTTTGTCTTCTCTCTGGGTAGAGGGGAGTGATGGGAGAATCAGACACGTTTTAACCACAGTGGTCAAACAAATCAAAAGCCCAGCTACAGTGTATGGAGGAGAGTTACCAATCTAGCATAGCCTTGAGGCCTCAAACACAGCATGCATTGGTTAACATGTCAATGATTTACTGATGGGTTACTACAAAACACACGTTATGACTTGTCTACCACCTCCCTGGAAATGTACAAAGCCTTCCAGAGGATTTTATAAACTGTGTTATAATCAGTCTAAAGCAGTGACATAGGCCAGTGAAGGCCACCAGTTTTTTGTGTCTTGACCTACGCACTTTTTGGTGATAGAGGAAAAACAGTGAACAGGGGAGGAGTAGCGGAAGGGTTAAGAAACCCTCTGGAATAGCTTTTTCCATCTCCATTATGATAGAGCTCTGACCCTTGAAATGCAGTACGTCCATTGAACTGATCTCAGAGCAGTGACCTGTGGGTGACAAAGCATCAGGCTCAGAGTATTTGGCTTGATGGCTTCTGGCCCCGGATCAGTTCAGAACATTGTGCCCTACGAGCTAACAAAATGAAACCATCTCAAACATCAAAAGCTCTATGCATGCCATTGGGTTCGCAGGGCGATCCACTTGGCTTCAAAAGAACAAACTGTAACAGTTTAACTGATTGGTTATTCGTTAGATCAACTGTGTACTGTACTACTGTCTACACCAGGGCTCTCCAACCCTGTTCCTGAAGAGCTACCGTCCTGTAGGTTTTCGCTCCAACCCTAATCTAGCGCACCTGATTCTGATAATTAGCTGGTTGATAAACTGAAACAGTTCAGTTAAAATTGAGATTGGAGGGAAAACCTGCAGGAGGGTAGCTCTCCAGGAACATTGTTGGAGAGACCTGGTCTACACTCTTAGAAAAATCTAGAACCTAAAGTGGTTCTTTGGCTGTCCCCATAGGAGAACCCTTTGAAGAACCCTTTTGGTCCCAGGTAGAACCCTTTGGAGGTCCATGTAGAACCCTTTCCACAGAGGGTTCTACATGGAACCAAAAGCGTTCTACATGGAACCAAAAGGGGTTTTACATGGGACCAAAAACGGTTCTCTTATGGGGACTGCCGAAGAACCCTTTAGGGACCCTTTTTTCTAAGAGTGTAGACTTGTTGATGTCAACAAAACGTGGTGCTTGCCCACGAACTGAGCAGTGTTGCATTGATATGATGATACACTATTTAACAGGATTACATAATACAGAACTTTCTCAAAGGTGCATTTCTGGATCCAGATTAAAGTCTGTAGTCACATTGGAGCTGGATCACTATGACCGTTTCACATTTCTGTGCAGTTTTTAGCTGTATTCTTATCTTGACAAGTGTTTGACAAAATTGAATATCGCAATGGAGAAAGAATATCTGACCTGAAGCCGGTGTACATAATGAGACATCACATGAGTAGAGGAAAGGGTTGTTAGAGTGCGTTGACTCATACAGTTCCTCCGCGACACTTCTCTATTATATTGAGGATGCGTGAGTCGAGAGAGGCCAAAGCTAACCCTGAGTGATAATTCTCCTCGTCCCTCCTGCACTCAGTGACCCTCAGCTTTTCAACAAGAGTTCTAAGTGATTCATACATAGCACTCCAACGCACACACCTTCTGACCTCCTACGTCTCTGATTCACAGTCAAAGCAGTTTTATGAACACAGCCTCCACAGCATTCCCTTGTCACAGCTGAACACACAAACAGAACCTCTTTGCCAAAGGTAGGCCTACTTAACAAGTTGATGTGCTCAATATTTTCTCATGATGCTACAGTAACGATTTACTCTGACTACATATCCATAACGCATTTATTACACATCTATAAGCATTTCATGAACATGTTATGACAGGTCCAAACAGTATTATTAAAGGTTCATGAAATATATCCTTACCATATCTATTGCGCATTCATGTCATGCTATGCAGAGCTCATAATTAGGTATCTTAATAGATACATCATTACAATGACAGAGTAGGAGTGTCATCATTATGGCTGTTATCTAAAATGTGCTTCTGCCATATCAGTGTTAGTGAATATTCCAAAAGGCCATGCTGATATGAAGCCTGTACTTGAGATTTTGTGTGACTGACCTACACACAATACCCCATAACTGTCACACAGCCAGGAGTGGTGGGTGCGGAGTCAATCGCAGAGAGCAGAGGATAATGAGGGAAACCAAACTTTATTATCCAAAAGTAACGCCAAAAACAACAGGCGAAAACAAATGTGTCCAACCCAAAACTGGGCACCAAACAGACAGTGAACATAACATGCAACCAACCTAGACTAACAGAGAAGAGAAAAGGAAAAGTGGATCAGTGGCAGCTAGTAGACCGGCGACGCCGAGCGCCGAGCGCCGCCTGAACAGGCAGGGGAGCCACCTTCGGTGGAAGTTGTGACAGTACCCCGCCCCTGACGCGCGGCTCCTGCAGCGCACCGCCGTCGGGCTCGAGGGCGACCCAGAGGGCAAGGCGCAGGGCGATCCGGATGGAGGCGGTGGAACTCCCTCAGTACTGATGGATCCAAGATGTCCTCCACCGGTACCCAGCACCTCTCCTCCGGACCGTACCCCACCAAGTCCACGAGGTACTGTAGGCCCCTCACCCGGGGACCCCTCGATGTCCAGAGGGGGGCGGAGGGACCTCCGGCACCTCACCTTCCTGCAGGGGACCAGCTACCACTGGCCTGAGGAGAGACACATGAAACGAGGGGTTAATACGATAGTAAGAAGGAAGCTGTAACCTATAACACACCTTGTTTATCCTCCTCAGGACTTTAAATGGCCCCACACACTGCGGCCCCAGCTTCCGGCAGGGCAGGCAGAGGGGCAAGTTTTGGGTCGAGAGCCAGACCCGGTCCCCCGGTGCGAACACCCCCAGATGCTCCATAAACGCCCTCCAAACTCTGGACGTGAACTGGGGACCCCGAAACGATGTCCTCAGGCACCCCGTAATGCCGGAAGACGTGGGTAAACAGGGCCTCCTCAGTCCGTAGGGCCGTAGGGAGACCGGGCAACGGGATGAGATGGCAGGACTTAGAAAACCGATCCACAACAACCAGGATCGTGGTGTTCCCCTGAGACGGGGGAAGGTCGGCGACCACGGCCGTTGTGGAGCGGGGAGGGGCTGTAACTTCCCTCTAGGCAGGTGTCTAGGAGCCTTGCTCTGAGCGCACACCGAGCAGGAGGAGACATAAAACCTCACGTCCTTGGCTAAAGTGGGCCACCAGTACCTTCCCCAAAGACCCCACACTGTCCTCTCAATACCAGGATGATCCGAAGAGGGTAGCGTATGGGCCCATCGAATTAAACGATCACGAACACCAAGCGGCACGTACTGTTACACCCGCTGGACACTGAGGAGGTGCAGGTTCCAACCGTAACGCCCGGTCGATTTCCGCGTCCACCTCCCATACCACCGGTGCTACCAGACATGAATCTGGAAGGATGGGAGTAGGATCGATGGACTGCTCCTCGGTGTCATAGAGACGGGACAGTGTGTCGGCCTTAGTTTTAAGGGAGCCTGTCCTATAGGAGATTGTGAACCAAAATCTGGTAAAAAAAAACATGGCCCACCTTGCCCGACGCGGATTCAATCTCCTCGCTGCCCGGATTTACTCCAGATTACGATGGTCGGTCCAGATGAGGAAAGGGTGCTTGGCCCCCTCAAGCCAATGTCTCCACACCTTCAGAGCTTTTACCACAGCTAACAACTCCCGGTCCCCCACAACATAGTTCCGCTCTGCTGGACCGAGCTTCCTCGAAAAGAAAGCGTAGGGGCGGAGCTTCGGTGGCGTTCCGAGCTCTGTTACAGCACGGCTCCAACCCCAGCCTCGGACGCGTCCACCTCCACTATGAATGCCAAAGAGTGGTCCGGATGAGCCAGCATGGGAGCGTCGGTGAACAGCTCCTTCAGACAACTGAAGGCTCTGTCCGCCTCCGCTGACCACAGCAAACGCGCCAGCCCCCCCTTCAGCAGTGAAGTAATGGGAGCAGCCACCTGACCAAAACCCCGGATAAACCTCCGGTAGTAATTGTCAAACCCTAAAAACCACTGCACCTCCTTTACCGTGGTCGGAGTCGGCCAATTACGCACGGCTGTAACGCGGTCACACCCCAGAGGTGGAAATGCGATAACCCAGGAAGGAAACGGCTTGTTTGGAGAACACATTTCTCAGCCTTGACATACAGGTCATGCTCCAGCAGTCGCCCAAGTACTTTACGCACCAGAGACAGAATAGATCAGTATATCATCGATATACACCACCACACCCTGCCCGTGCAGGTCTCGGAGAATCTTGTCTACGAAAGATTGAAAGACGGCTGGAGCATTCTTCAACCCATACGGCATGACGAGGTACTCATAATGGCCAGATGTGGTACGAAACGCGATCTTCCACTCATCTCCTTCCCGGATACGCACCAAATTATACGCACTCCAAAGGTCCAGTTTTGTGAGAAAAAAAACGCCCTCCGTGAAATGATTCCACCACCGCAGCGATGAGAGGTAGTGGGTAACTAAACCCCACTGTGATGGAATTTAGACCTCTATAATCAATGCACGGACGCAGACCTCCCTCCTTTTTCTTCACAAAAAAGAAACTCGAAGAGACGGGTGACGTGGAGGGCCGAATGTACCCCTGTCCCAGAGATTCAGTGACATATGTCTCCATAGCCACTGTCTCCTCCTGGGACAACGGGTACACGTGACTCCTGGGAAGTGCAGTGTTTACCAGGAGGTTTATCGTGCAATCCCCTTGTCGATGAGGTGGTAATTGGGTCACCTTCATTTTACAGAAAGCGATAGCCAAATCGGCATATTCAGAGGGAATGCGCACAGTGGAAACCTGGTCTGGACTCTCCACCGTCGTTGCACCGATGGAAACTCCTCTGCACCTACCTGAACACTCCTCTGACCACCCTTGGAGAGCCCCCTGTTTCCATGAAATCTCAGGATTGTGATTAGCCAGCCAGGGAATCCCCAGCACCACTGGAAACGCAGGTGAATCAATAAGGAAGAGACTAATCCACTCCTTATGATCCCCCTGCGTTACCATGTCCAGTGGAACCGTGGCCTCCCTGACCAGCCCTGACCCTAATGGTCGGCTATCTAAGGAGTGCACGGGGAGGGTTGATCTAGCGGCACCAGTGGAATCCCTAGCCTCAACGCGAGTCCACGATTCATAAAGTTCCCAGCTGCGCCTGAATCGACTAGCGCCTTATGCTGGAGAGAGGGAGAAAACTAGTAAAAAAGAGAAAGAAATTAAAGAAATTAGTAAAAACATGTGACCAACAGGGAGCTCTGGGTGAGTCTGGTGCTGACTCACCTGGGGTGACCGAGAAGTGCTCTGCCTGCCCTCTCAACTCCCAGGCGAGCTCCTCCAGCACCGATTGGCAGTGTGTCCTCTCCGACCACAACTGGTGCAGGAGGAGCCTCCGGTCGCCCTCGATGCGGCCCCCCCTAACTCCATAGGGATTGGAGTGGGAGGGCCAGGAGGTGGAACTAACAGGGCCCGTTCTGGACGCCTGTGGGCATTCAGCAGGTTGCCCAGTCGGATCAACATGTCAATGAGTTAATCGAGGGAGAGGGTGGCGTCCCGACAAGCTAGCTCCCTGTGGACATCCGCCCAGAGGCTACATCGATCGTGGTCTATCAGGGCCCTGTCGTTCCACCCCGCTCCAGCGGCCAAGGTCCGAAACTCCAGCGCAAAGTCCTGCGCACTCCTCGTCTCCTGTCTAAGGTGAAACAGCCGTTCACCCGCTTCTCGGCCCTCTGGTGGGTGGTTGAACACAGCCCAGAACCGGCGGGTGAACTCTTGGTAGTGGTCCCTCGCAGAGTCTGGGCCATTCCACACTGCATTGGCCCACTCCAGGGCTCGACCCGTCAGACAGGAGACGAGGACGCTCACGCTCACCTCACCAGAGGGAGTCGTACGAACGGTAACCAGGTACAGCTCAAGCTTTGGCAAGAACCCCTGGCACCCAGCCGCCGTTCCATCATACTCCCTGGGGAGCGCCAGACGAAGAGCACTGGATCCGGACACCGCCAGAGGAGTAGGTTGAGCAGGTGGAGGAGGAGCTGGGGGTGAGGTAGGGAGACCACTCCTCTCACATCTGTCCATTCTCTCCATCATTTGATCCATTGCTGACCCAATTCGGTGGAGAATGGTCGTATGATGGAGGACACGCTCCTCCATGGATGGGAGAGGAGGTGCAGCTGCTCCTGCTGACTCCATGGATATGGTGCGGGCTTCTGTCACACAGCCAGGAGTGGTGGGTGCGGAGTCAATCGCAGAGAGCAGAGGATAATGTGGAAACTGAACTTTATTACGGTATCCAAAAGTAACGCCAAAAACAACAGGTGAACATACAGACAGTGAACATAACACGCAACCAACCTAGACTAACAGAGAACAGAAAAGGAAAAGGGGAACGGTGGCAGCTAGTAGACCGAGCGCCGCCCGAACAGGTAGGGGAGCCACCTTCGGTGGAAGTCGTGACAATAACGTCAAAGTGGAATTATATCTTTAGACATTTTTACAAATTAATTAAAAATGAAAAGCTGAAATGTCTTCAGTCAATAAGTATTGAGCCCCTTTGTTATGGCAAGCCTAAATAAGTTCAGGAGTAACAATTTACTTAATAACAAGTCACATAAATTGCAACGACACACTCTGTGTGCAATAATAGTGTTTAACATGATTTTTGAATGACCACCTCATCTCTGTACCCGACGCTGTCACGAACCTCGCCGAGGTTGGTGCCTCTTCCTGTTCGGGCGGTGCTCGGCGGTCGTCGTCGCCGGCCTATTAGCTGCCATCGATTCCCTTTCCGTTTGTTTTGGGTTATTGGTTAATTGGGTACACCTGTTTTGTATTAGGATTTGTTTGTAGGGTATTTAAGGGCACTAGGCCCGCTGGGTATTTGTGCGGGCTTGTTTTTGTTACTCTGTGTTTTGTTGGTGTGATTTATTATTGTATTTATTCTCCGGACTGTTTAGTCCTGTTGTTGTTTTGGACTAGCAACGTATTTACGCCCTGTGTGTTGGCGTGACTGTTTTTGTTGCGCTGGGGAATAAATCTGAGGAAAACGACTGAACCCTGCTCTCTGCGCCTGATTCCACCCACCACACCTAGTAGATCGTAACAGAAGCCCGCACCACCTGAAATGGAGTCAGCAGGAGCAGCGACCACTCCTCTCCCCACTATGGAGGAGCGCGTTCATCACCATACAGCTGTCCTCCATCGGATTGGTACCGCGATGGACCAGATGATGGAGAGGATGGAACGATGGGAGAGGAGTGGTCTCCCGACATCTACCCCAGCTCCCCCACTCCCGACACCACCTACTCCACCTACATCGTCCTCTGGGTCCGGCGCACTACGTCTCTCCCCCCCGAGGGAGTACGATGGAGCGGCTGCTGGGTGCCAGGGATTTTTGCTCCAGCTGGAGCTCTACCTGGCTACCGTGCGTCCGGCTCCCTCGGGTGAGGAGAGTGTGAGCCTCCTCGTCTCCTGTTTAACGGGCAGGGCCCTGGACTGGGCTAATGCAGTCTGGAACAGTCCAGACTCAGCTCGGGACAACTACCTGGAGTTCACTCGCCGTTTCCGAGCAGTGTTCGATCATCCACCAGAGGGTAAAGCAGCGGGTGAGCGACTGTTCCACCTCAGACAGGAGACGAGGAGCGCGCAGGACTTCGCGTTGGAGTTTAGGACCCTAGCTGCTGGTGCTGGGTGGAATGACAGGGCCCTGATGGACCATTACCGGTGTAGTCTCCGGGAGGACGTCCGCCGGGAGCTGGCTTGCAGGGACACAACTCTCTCCCTGGATGAACTAATAGACATGTCTATTCGATTGGACAACCTGCTAGCTGCCCGCGGGCGTTCAGAAGGGGTCCTGTTAATTCCACCGTCCAGCTCTCCCACTCCCACTCCGATGGAGTTGGGAGGAGCTGCATCTAGGGGGATCAGAGGGGGCTCCTCCTGCTCCTATTGTGGACAGAGAGGACACACTTCGGACCGGTGTTGGAGGAGTCCCTCTGGGAGTCGAGATGGTCGGCAGAGCGCTCCTCGGCCACCCCAGGTGAGTAAGCACCAAACTCACCCAGAGCTCCCTGTTGGTCACATGTTTTTGTTAATTTTTTTCCCTGCATTTTTCCCCTCTCTTCAGCATAAGGCGCTAGTCGATTCAGGCGCAGCTGTGAGCTTTATGGATCGTGGACTCGCCCGTAAATTGGGTATTCCGTTAGTGCAGATAGACCCACCTGTCCCCGTGCACTCCTTAGATAGCCGACCGCTAGGGTCAGGGCTGGTCAGGGAGGCCACGATTCCGCTGGACATGGTAACGCAGGGGAATCATAGGGAGAGGATCAGTTTCTACCTTATTGATTCACCTGGGTTTCCGGTGGTGTTGGGGGTTCCCTGGCTGGCTATTCACAATCCCCTTATTTCCTGGAAACAGGGGGCTCTTAAGGGGTGGTCAGACGAGTGTTCAGAGAGGTGTTTAGGAGTTTCCATCGGTGCCACGACGGTGGAGAGTCCAGACCAGGTTTCCACCGTGCGCATTCCCCCAGAATATGCCGATTTGGCTATCGCTTTTAGTAAGAGGAAAGCGACCAAATTACCACCCCATCGACGGTGGGATTGCGTGATAAACCTCCTGGAGAACGCTGCACTTCCCCGGAGTCATGTGTACCCACTGTCACAGGAGGAGACGCTGGCTATGGAAACATATGTCACGGAAGCTCTGAGACAGGGGTACATTCGGCCCTCCATGTCACCCGTCTCCTCGAGTTTCTTTTTTGTGAGGAAAAAGGAGGGAGGTCTGCGTCCGTGCATTGATTATCGAGGTCTCAATTCGATCACAGTGGGTTTTAGTTATCCGCTACCTCTCATCGCTACGGCGGTGGAATCATTCCACGGAGCGCGTTTCTTCACAAAACTGGACCTCAGGAGCGCGTATAATCTGGTGCGTATTCGGGGAGGAGACGAGTGGAAAACAGCGTTTAGTACCACATCAGGCCACTATGAGTACCTCGTCATGCCGTATGGGTTGAAAAATGCTCCAGCCGTCTTTCAATCCTTTGTAGATGAGATTCTCAGGGACTTGCACGGGCAGGGTGTGGTAGTCTATATTGATGACATCTTGATTTATTCTGCCACACGCGCCGCGCATGTTTCCCTGGTGCGCAAGGTTCTTGGGCGACTGCTGGAGCATGACCTATACGTCAAGGCTGAGAAATGTGTGTTTTCCAAACCAGCCGTTTCCTTCCTGGGTTATCGCATTTCCAGCTCGGGGATGATGATGGAGTGTGACCGCGTTAATGCCGTGCGTAATTGGCCGACTCCGACCACGGTAAAGGAGGTGCAGCGGTTTTTAGGGTTTGCCAATTACTACCGGAGGTTTATCCGGGGTTTTGGTCAAGTAGCGGCGCCCATTACCTCACTGCTGAAGGGAGGGCCGGTGCGTTTGCGGTGGTCAGCAGAGGCTGATGGAGCCTTCAACCAGTTGAAGGCACTGTTCACTGGGGCTCCCGTGTTGGCGCATCCGGACCCTTCGTTAGCATTCATAGTGGAGGTGGATGCGTCCGAGGCTGGGGTTGGAGCCGTGCTGTCTCAGCGCTCGGGTACGCCACCGAAGCTCCGTCCCTGCGCTTTCTTTTCTAAGAAGCTGGGTCCGGCAGAGCGGAACTATGATGTGGGGGTCCGGGAGTTACTAGCTATGGTAAAGGCCCTGAAGGTGTGGAGACACTGGCTAGAGGGGGCTAAACACCCTTTTCTCATCTGGACTGATCACCGTAATCTGGAGTATATTCGTGCAGCGAGGAGACTGAATCCGCGCCAGGCTAGGTGGGCCATGTTCTTTACACGTTTTAGATTTACGATCTCTTACAGACCAGGTTCCCTCAACACTAAGGCCGACGCGCTGTCCCGTCTCTATGACACTGAGGACCGGTCTATCGAACCCACTCCCATCCTTCCTGCTTCTCGGCTGGTGGCCCCAGTGGTATGGGAGGTGGACGCGGACATCGAGCGGGCGTTGAGGGTTGAACCTGCGCCTGCACAGTGTCCGACTGGCAGAAGTTACGTACCGCTTGGTGTTCGTGATAAGTTGATTCGGTGGGCTCACACACTACCGTCTGCGGGTCATCCGGGGATCGATAGGACAGTGCGGGGTCTTAGAGGGAAATACTGGTGGCCCACCTTAGCTAGGGATGTGAGGCTCTATGTCTCTTCCTGTTCGGTATGCGCCCAGAGTAAGGCTCCTAGGCACCTTCCTAGAGGGAAGTTACAGCCCCTCCCGATTCCACAACGGCCATGGTCCCATCTCTCGGTAGATTTCCTTACTGATCTTCCCCCTTCTCAGGGGAACACTACCGTTCTGGTCGTTGTGGATCGGTTCTCTAAGTCCTGCCGTCTCCTTCCATTGCCTGGTCTCCCTACGGCCCTACAGACTGCAGAGGCTCTTTTTACCCACGTCTTCCGGCACTATGGGGTCCCAGAGGATATCGTCTCCGATCGGGGTCCCCAGTTCACATCTCGGGTTTGGAAGGCGTTTATGGAGCGTCTGGGGATCTCGGTCAGCCTTACCTCTGGTTATCACCCCGAAAGTAATGGGCAGGTGGAGAGAGTAAACCAGGAAGTGGGCAGGTTTCTGAGGTCGTATTGCCAGGACCGGCCAGGAGAATGGGCAAGGTACGTCCCATGGGCAGAGTTAGCCCAGAATTCTCTTCGGCATTCGTCCACGAATATGTCGCCATTCGAATGTGTACTGGGTTACCAGCCGGTCCTGGCTCCGTGGCATCAGAGTCAGACCGAGGCTCCTGCGGTGGAGGAGTGGGTACAGCGCTCTAGAGAGACCTGGCGGGCAGTCCAGGATTCTCTCAGGCAGGCCAGTGAACGGCAGAAGAGAGACGCTGACCGCCACCGCAGTGAGGCCCCGGTGTTCGCACCAGGGGACAGGGTCTGGCTCTCGACCCGAAACCTGTCCCTCCGCCTGCCCTGCCGGAAGCTGGGGCCGCAGTGTGTGGGGCCATTTAAAGTCCTGAGGAGGATAAACGAGGTGTGTTATAGATTGCAACTTCCCTCTTATTATCGTATTAACCCCTCGTTTCATGTGTCTCTCCTCAGGCCGGTGGTAGCTGGTCCCCTACAAGACAGTGAGGTACCGGAGGTCCCTCCACCCCCTCTGGACATCGAGGGGTCCCCGGCGTACACAGTACGAGCTATTCTGGACTCGAGACGCCGGGTGAGGGGCCTGCAGTACCTCGTGGACTGGGAGGGGTACGGTCCGGAGGAGAGGTGCTGGGTACCGGGGAGGGACATTTTAGATCCTTCCCTCTTGAGGGATTTCCATCGCCTCCACCCGGATCGTCCTGCGCCTCGTCCTCCGGGTCGTCCTCGAGGCCGGGGTCGGCGCGCTGCGGGAGCCGCGCGTCAGGGGGGGGGTACTGTCACGAACCTCGCCGAGGTTGGTGCCTCTTCCTGTTCGGGCGGTGCTCGGCGGTCGTCGTCGCCGGCCTATTAGCTGCCATCGATTCCCTTTCCGTTTGTTTTGGGTTATTGGTTAATTGGGTACACCTGTTTTGTATTAGGATTTGTTTGTAGGGTATTTAAGGGCACTAGGCCCGCTGGGTATTTGTGCGGGCTTGTTTTTGTTACTCTGTGTTTTGTTGGTGTGATTTATTATTGTATTTATTCTCCGGACTGTTTAGTCCTGTTGTTGTTTTGGACTAGCAACGTATTTACGCCCTGTGTGTTGGCGTGACTGTTTTTGTTGCGCTGGGGAATAAATCTGAGGAAAACGACTGAACCCTGCTCTCTGCGCCTGATTCCACCCACCACACCTAGTAGATCGTAACAGACGCATTCAGAAAATTCTAAGGTCCCTCAGTTGAGCAGTGAAATTCAAACACAGATTCAACCATAACGATCAAGGAGGTTTTCCAATGCCTCACAGCGAAGGGCACCTATTGGTAGATGGCTATAAATAAAAAAGCAGACATTTAATATCCCTTTGAGCATGGTGAAGTTATTTATTACACTTTGGATGGTGTATCAATACACCCACTCACTACAAAGATACAGGCGTCCTTCTTACTCAGTTGCCAGAGAGAAAGGAAAGCGCTCAGGGATTTCACCATGAAGCCAATAGTGACTTTTAAACAGTTGCAGAGTTTAATGGCTGTGATAGAAAACTGAGGATGGATCAACAGCATTGCAGTTACTCCACAATACTAACCTAATTGACAGAGTGAAAAAAGGAAGCCTGTACAGAATACAAATATTCCAAAAGATGCATCCTGTTTGCAATAAGCCACTAAAGTAAAACTACAAACAAATGTGGGAAAGAAATTAACTTTAAGTCCTGAATACAAAGCACAAAGCAATATAGCACATCATAGAGTACCACTCTTCATAATTTCAAGCATGGTAGTGGCTGCATCATGTTATGGGTATGCTTGTCATTTTTTAGGATAAAAATAAACAGAATAGAGCTAAGCAGAGGCAAAATCCTAGAGAAAAACCTGGTTCAGTCTGCTTTCCAACACTGGGAGACAAATTCACCTTTCAGCACAAGGCCAAATATACACAGGAGTTGCTAAGCAAGACGACATTGAATGTTCCTGATTGGCCTAGTTACAGTTTTGACTTAAATCGACTTGAAAATCTATGGTAAGACTTGAAAATGTCAGTCTAGCAATGATCAACAACCATCTTCAGAGCTTGAAAGATTTTGACGGATTGGACCCCTTTTTTCAAGTTTCGCCTAAAATGGCATACCCAAATCTAATTGCCTGTAGCTCAGGCCCTGAAGCATCTTCTTGGTACCATTTGAAAGGAAACACTTTGAAGTTTGTGGAAATGTTAAAGGAATGTAGGAGAATATTACACATTAGATATGGTAAAATCTAATACAAAGAAAGAAAAAAAATTGTATTGCAAGAGCAAGGGCCATAATGTATTATTCCTCCACAATACTTATATCCACAATACTTATTCCTCCACAATCCTTATAGATCCAAGATGGCGTAGCAGTAAGACTTGTTTGTTTTTGCCCCTTGTAAATATTTTTTTCTTGGTTTTTTTGTATACATTTCAATATATTTCAATCTCTTTTTCCATTTTTTTTATTAAATATACCTTCCTGCAACCCGCCTCACCCAATGTGATACGGATTTGAATTTTTTTCGACCTTAGAACTGGAACCTCCATCAGAAGCTAGCCATCAGAAGTTAGCCAGCTAATTAGCTACTAGCTATTTAGTCACTGTTAGCCACTGCTAGCGGTCTTTACCTTTATCTCAGACACCAGCCACTTTAGCCCAGATAGCCCGGATAATACCTGCCAGTCTGCACAGTGCGATATCAGCCCTGAGCATATCTGACTGCTTTTTTCCACTACATCACCAGATTCCTGCCGCAAGCTCTGTACCATTACACCGGATCATCACAGCTAGCTAGCTGCTACCGAGTGGCTATTGTGGCTAACGCCCTTGTCCAGAAGCAAGCACCAGTTAGCGTCAAGCTAGGCCCATCTCCCGGCTAGCAAACGAAGTACACCAACTACAATACCTCTCTTGCCAATTGGCCTGGACCCTTTATCGACACGGAGCCCCGCCAATCCATCACGACTGGTCTGCTGGTCTGCTGACGTAATTCGGCCGATGTGCTCTCAACCGGCCTCTGCGTTGTGGATGTCGGTGAAGACCCATTTGCTATCCCCGGCCCGCTAGCTTTTCTGAATGCCGTGTCTCCCTCTCACTTAGCATAGTAACGACTACCGAACGGCTCCCCATCTATTGCTGCTCATTGAACCCTATGATCACATGGCTACACAGCTGATGCCTGCTGGACTGTTCATTAACACAGTACTTAATTTTGTTTCTTGCGGCCCCAGCCTCAAACTCAGGCCCTGTGTTCTGACCCTATCTGCCCATTCGTCGCCATTTACCCGTTGCTGTTGTCTTAGCTGTTTACCCGTTGTTGCCTTAGTTCTCCCAATCAACACCTGTGATGGCTTTATGCCTCTCTCTAATGTCAATATGCCTTGTATACTGTTGTTTAGGGTAGCTCTCATTGTTTTATTTTACTGCGGAGCCCCTAGTCCCGCTCAACATGCCTCAGATAGCTCCTTTGTCCCACCCCCTACACATGCGGAGACCGCACCTAGCTTAACTGGTGCCTCCAGAGATGCAACCTCTCTCATCATCACTCAATGCCTAGGTTTACCTCCACTGTACTCGCACCCTATCATAACCTTGTCTGTACATTATGCCCTGAATCTATCCTACCATGCCCAGAAATCTGCTCCTTTTATTCTCTGTTTCCAACGCACTAGATGACCAGTTCTTATAGCCTTTAGCCGTACCCTCGTCCTACTCCTCTGTTCCTCTGGAGATGTAGAGGTTAACCCAGACCCTGTGTGTCCCCAGGCTCTCTCATTTGTTGACTTGACTGTAACCGTAAAAGCCTTGGGTTCATGCATGTTAACATTAGAAGCCTCCTCTCTAAGTTTGCTATATTCACTGCTTTAGCACACTCCGCCAACCCTGATGTCCTAGCCGTGTCTAAATCCTGGCATAGGAAGGCCACTATAAATTCTGAAATTTCCATCCCCAATTACAACATTTTCCGTCAAGATAAAACTGCTTTAGAGGGCGGAGTTTCAATCTACTGTAGAGATAGCCTGCAGAGTTCTGTCATACTATCCAGGTCTATTCCCGAAAAGTTTGAGCTTCTACTTTTAAAAATCCATCTCTCCAAAAATAAGTCCTCACTGTTGCCACTTGTTATAGACCCCCCTCAGCTCCCAGCTGTGCCCTGGACACCATATGTGAATTGATTGCCCCCCATCTATCATCAGAGTTTGTACTGTTAGGTGACCTAAACTGGGATATGCTTAACACCCTGGCCATCCTATAATCTAAGCTAGATGCCCTCAATCTCACACAAATTATCAAGAAACCTACCAGATACAACCCCAAATCCATAAACATGGGCACCCTCATAGATATCATCTTGACCAACTTGCCCTCTAAACACACTTCTGCTGTTTTCAACCAGGATCTCAGCAATCACTGCCTCATTGCCTGCATCTGTTATGGGTAGGCCTTTCTAATCGACCTGGCCCGGGTATCCTGAAAGGATATTGACCTCATCCCGTTAGTAGAGGATGCCTGGTTGTTCTTTAAAAGTGCTTTCCTCACCGTCTTAAATAAGCATGCCCCTTTCAAAAAATGTTGAACTAAGAACAGATATAGCCCTTGGTTCACTCCAGACTTGACTGCCCTTGACCAGCACAAAAACATCCTGTGGCGTACTGCACTAGCATCGAATAGTCCCCGCGATATGCAACTTTTCAGTGAAGTCAGGAACCAATATACACAGTCAGTTAGGAAAGGTAAGGCTAGCTTTTTCAAACAGAAAGTTGCATCCTGCAGCACTAATTCCAAAAGGTTTTGGGACACTGTAAAGTCCATGAAGAATAAGAGCACCTCCTCCCAGCTGCCCACTGCACTGAGGCTAGGAAACACTGTCACCAACGATAATCAAGAATTTCAATAAGCATTCCCCTACGGCTGGCCATGCTTTCCACCTGGCTACCACCAACTACGGCCAACAGCTCTGCACCCCCGCAGCAACTGGCCCAAGCCCCCCCACGCTCAAGGTATCTATCATAACCGCCATCGATAAAAGACAGTACTGTGCAGCCATCTTCATCGACCTGGCCAAGGCTTTCGACTCTGTCAATCACAGTATTCTTATCGGCAGACTCAACAGCCTTGGTTCCTCTAATGACTGCCTCGCCTGGTTCACTAACAGAATAATGTGCAAATATTGTACAATTAAATCAAATCAAAATGTATTTGTCACATGTGCCGAATACAACAGGTCTAGCTAGACCTTACAGTAAAATGCTTACTTACAAGCCCTAACCAACAATGCAGTTTAAAAAAATTACGAATAAGAAATAAAAGTAACAAATAATGAAAGAGAAGCAGTAAAATAACAATAGCGAGGCTATATACAGGGGGTACCGGTACAGAGTCAATGTGCCGAGGCACCGGTTAGTTGAGGTAATTGAGGTAATATGTACATGTAGGTAGACTATGCATAGATAATAACAGGAGTAGCAGGAATGCATTAAATGCATTTTAATCCCACTTTGTAACACAACAAAGAGTGGAAAAAGTCAAGTGGTGTGAATACATTCCTAAGACACGATCGAAGTGGTCTGGAATAAACATTCTCTCATTACAGTAGGCCTATTTGAGTTGAGAGGTATAATTTCTGTCTTGGCACTGTTCGTAACATGAGCCTGTGCTGGCTGACTGTCGGGTTCTTGTCCGTCAATGGGCCATGGCACCAGACTCGCCTAGACAGACCATTTCTCCCCAGGGCCAGTTTGAAACAGAACCAGCTGCACAGCTCACTAAGGCTAGCTGAGATCAGCCACAAGGCCCCCTAGTTTCTGCCAGATGGATGATAAGACTGATTCAGGGTCAGCTGTAGCCAGCATTCAGGTGTGTCATTCAGACAGATGGAGAAGACAGTGAGATATAACGTGAGGCTAAAGGATCACTAGATCCCTCAGGCAAGAATTCTGAATCAGTGTAAGCTAATTGTGTTTATTTTCTGGGTATTACATTTTCATTTTGTTGTTAAGAAGTAGCTGCATTGGGGTGGATACTAAGCCTAACCTTGTGCCTAAGTGGTCGATTGCACTTTAAAGTATAAAAGCTTTTCTAAATTCCAGATATGGGCGATGACATCACAAAGCCTAATACTATAAACCTGCACTTGATATGATAAATACAGTGAAAACAGGATATCCCAAACACGGGCAACGAGAAATGGGAGGAAGTCTAATTTTATGTATTTATGTATTGGTTCTTTGCTATTACTAGAAAGTGGAACAGGCTTGGCCTTATCCTCAAATTCCCCAGTATGGCAGATGACGTTGATGCAATGCATGGTAGTGGAACAACAGTTTAACTATATACTGTCGCCCTCTGGTGGACTAAAGCATTAATTAGAAAGCAATTAGCAATACATGATTATCTGACCAGGCGCACAACCATCATTTGATTTTACACGGAAAGCAAAAACAATCATTAAAATAGATAACAGCTGATATCTTTTAGATATTAAAATGGTAAATTAATCTCAACACATCACACTCATAAGGGCATATTGGTTGTTATTTCACATCAGGTGGAGTGACCCTAGCAGACCAGTGTTTTGTTTTCAACATGAGTTTACATTAACGTTGTAGTCAGGGATTGAATTGGCATATCCTATAGGAGCTGACCCCAGAACCACTAAGTCTGAGTGCCAGTCTGTTGATGCCATCAGGCCAACTCCCTGTCACACTCATTGTCATGCATACATGTTAGGCTTGACTGACAGCAATGGAGTAGGCACAAACAGATCTGGGACCAGGCTAAGAATCGCTAGCTTTTTCATCCTTAACTTAATTAGTTCATTAACCACTAACTCAAGGTGGAGGGGAACTCCGTTCCACTCCTCTAAGTAAACCCAAGGGAACATAGACCACAGGCTGCTGTGTCAGTTTGTCCTCTTTAAGGGTTCAAGGTTTTTAATTACACGACCATGATAACGTGACAGAAAAATGTTTCCTTTCAGATGTAGAGAGAGAGCGAGCAATAGTTTCTCTCTGCAGCAAAACAGTCAACTCATGCAAGTAGGACACGTTACCATGGTTCCCAAAGTGGAAGGGACAGGCTGATGCGCTTAGCAACCAGAACAGAAGAGCAGAGAGAAACTCACTGCGAGGCTTATACTAACCTCTCATATCGACTTGTGTATAGATATCACAGTACATTTATCTATTGACAGAGCTATTGAGAAAAAGTCAGGGCTAGACGCATTGTGTCCACCTGAGTGATGGCCTCTGTATACTTTGAAGTAATCCATCCTCGAAGCTGCAGGACTGGGTTCAAATAGAATTAGTTTTCTTTCAAATACTGTCAGCGATTGATTGAGCCTGCCTGGAGTGCTAAATGGACAGGGTTTGCACTTTGGGGACTATTCCATTGGTTCCATTGCGCCAGACAAGCTCAATCAAGCGAAAGTAAAACAAAACAAATGCTGTTGGAGACAGTACTTAAAATAGTCCATGTAAAACAAAACTTGAATTCTAGCCATCTCTTAAGTCCTTTTTTAGCTGTACAGATCTTCAAACAGCACAGCTGGATAAGGCTTCCTTTTAAGTTGGGACATCAAAGTGTGTTGTTATTACTCTAATATGGCTTTTGAACACAGGTGAGACAAGACTACAGTGGAATCACACAGCTAAACTGGTTGTCTTGTGACAACAATAAATAACTGTGACGGATAATGTTGTTGATTATGATGGATGCCCTGCCCACCACAATCAACTGTTCATTCTGTTTTGACTCCAGATAAATGCAACAGCTTGGGACTGTTGTGGTAGAGTGCACTCAATCAAATTTGTAATTTAATTGAAAATTGTAAAACTGCACTTATCGGGAGTTAGTTGACTGCATTCACAAACTTATCAGGCTCACCGTGACTATCAACCCGACTTACTACGTAGTGGAGAACTAGAAACTGACCAGTTGGTAAGGGGGTATGGACAAGGAAATCCCCATGTTCAGGACTGATACAGCTCTTCACTGCTCATAGAGAAAGCATTATGCATTTGCTGAGGTACATTAGTGAAAGCAATAAAAAGTCTAGTGTTGCAAAATTCCAGTAACATTCCCAAAATTCTCAGCTTTTCCAGAAATCCTGGTTGGAAGATTCCTGGAATCAGGAAGGAAGAAGCCGGAAAGCTGGGAGTCTTACAACTGGGAGTTCTGGAAAACCTAGGAATTATGGGAAAGTTACAGACATGATTCAATCCCTTAGAAAGACAGACTAAAACAAGAAAGACAAAACAGGCAGAATTACACACAAACAACACAAACGCTACCGAATGACCTCTCACACAGACACAACAATCAGAACTACACACAAACAAGTCAGAATTACTCTGACACAGATGCCACAAGCTTCCCAGAAGCGCAGAGACAAAGCAGCTACCATGCAAGCACAGGTCGGGGAGGAGGTGGAAGACAAACTAAATGAAAGAGATGTATGTAGTGTTAGGGGAAGTTGGAGAAGAAGAGGCATGGAGTGGTAACTGAATTTGAGATCACAAACGTGTAAAAAGACAGATGATGTGATTCCAGGTCTAACATTTATTAGATCTAATCAAGCACAGATACAGAATTAATTGTCATGATCATCTACAACAGGCATCTACAGAGAGAGAGGATATTTCCAGACAGTGTGACACGCAATTCAACAATGATACCGTTCATTTCAAAAGGATCATTTGTTTCATCAAGGACTCTATAATTACCAACATCTTGTGAAGAAACTGGTTCAGTTTTCCTTCTATGTATTACCAGGAAAAAATCTGAGCAAAATTGTTGAATTGCATTGGAGGATGGGATGAAAGTAAATACAGCTTTTCGGTTTAAAAAAAGTACAGGCAGGTAAGAACAATCATGATCATCTTTTTAGAAAACAATTATGCTTTGGTTACGTTTGATCTTGTCTGTAGCTATGTACTGGGTTTAGGACCGTACTCCAATTATACATTCATAATGCCGGCATTGAGCATTTTATTGACATGAAAGGCTGTGACTCATTGAAATCTATTCCAGGTTCTCTATTTGAATCAATCAATCAAACATTTCACACTTGCATGGTAATTGTAGCTCACTACAATTGGTTGCTGTCAAATTATAGTATGTCTATTTTTCATGTATTGTAATGACAACTGTCATGTTGAGTATTACAGCATTACAATATGTAGGCATTATGAAACAAGTTTTTATCCACCTGCATCCTCATATAACCTCTGTGGTACAACAATATGACATTTTAACATTTACTTTCACCTCAAGTCTCAGTTAAGTTGTAAAACCCATCAGTTCAGTGGTGTGTGAATATAAAGGTCATTCATTTCAAATATATACATCACTATTTACAATTGAGCGGAACTTACTATTGAAAGTGTCCACATAAACAATGCTATCTATGTTCATTAGAAAATATTCAAAGGGGTAAAAATGACTGGGGTACTACTGAGAGAGAATACATTTTCAGTTGTAAATAAAGTGCATTGAAGTCAGTATAAAAGGAGTTGTCGTTGGAGGTCAGGTCACCCTCAGACACACACACAATCACACACTCTCACACACACACAAACACATACACGCACACGCACACCAACACACTTATGCATAGTCACACTGGGGAAATACCTGAGCTTGACTGGCCATTCCCACCACCATCATGGAAGGAGTTGGCGCATGGCGAAGGAGGGAGGAAGTTGCCCTCGGGCAGGCTGCCCTCATGGGACAGCAGCGCAGGGGCCAACAAGGTGCTGTTGGGGCTGGTGATGTCTCCCTCGCCCACCAGGGTCAGGTCAGCGTGGGTGTCTTCCTCCAGTGTCCTGAGGGCCGGGCCTCTAGACTCCGAGGGGCGGGGGATGGGTGAGAGGGCGGCGCTGAAGGGGGGGACGGGGAGGCGGGTTGGGGGTAGAAGCGCCCGGCGCCCCGCAGCTGGATGGGGGTGTCCGTTGGTGCTGCTGAGGGAGGAGTCCAGGCTCTCAGAGCGCAGGCTGGCGTTGAGGGGGCCGCGGGCAGGGGCACCGCCAACCCCGTTCTCCCTGCCAGGCCCCTGGCCTTGTTTGATGGAGGTGGGTGTGGAGCAGGCCATGTCTAGGGAGGCAGTGGAGGGGGGGCCTGAGGTTAACCGCAGGAAGTCAGGTAACTCCAGGTCCTCTTTGTTCAGGAGGCCTCTCTGGTCATTTCTCCGGTTGCTCTGTGCCCGGCTCAGGAGCTCAAAGAATTCTAAAGAGAGAGAAAGCAGTAGAGTTACTTAATATACCTTTAACTAGGGTTGTAGGCCGTGGCGGGGAGAACCATGGGGCGGAGCACAATTGGCCCAGCGTCGTCCAGGTTAGGGGAGGGTTTGGCCGCCCGGGATGTCCTTGTACCATCGCGCACTAGCGACTCCTGTGGCGGGCCGGGCGCAGTGCACGCTGACACGGTAGCCAGTTGTACGTGTTTTCTCCGACACATTGGTACGGCTGGCTTCCGGGTTAAGTGGGCATTGTGTCAAGAAGCAGCGCGGCTTGGTTGGGTTGTGTTTCGGAGGACGTACAGCTCTCGACCTTCGCCTCTCCCAAGGGAGTTGCAGTGATGAGACACGACTGTAACTACCAATTGGACACCATGAAATTGGGGAGAAAAAAGGGGTATAAAAAAAAAAGAGGGGAAAAAATATATAATAATATGGTTGCAAAATTCAAGTAACTTTCCCCCCAAAAAAAATTCCAGAAAGGAAAGTTACCATCATTTTGCAACCCTATCTAAAACCCTCACAAAGAACAAGAAAATAGGTCAAATAAAAAGGGGATTAGATCATTTAACGTGCACAGTACACAGTCCCAAGCTGCACTGACAGATAACCATGAAGGTTGAAGGCTTCTTTTACAGCTGGTGTTAGTGACGCGGCAAAGCAAAGCTCAGAGAAGCAACAGAACGTTAGAAAGAGAGGGGGATTTACCTTCAGCTTCATCTATATTAATCTTTTTCGGCTTTCCCTTTTCCACAGGGAGCGACGGATCTGGTCCGCTTGCCTTTCCTGATGACCTGTCATCTCCCTGCAGACGCAACAATAACAACGCACTCCATTAAGGGGGTGAGGGAGGAGGTTGTGCATGCCCTGTACTAACACCACTACAACACATCCTGGGCAGATTGACTTAAGTGTTCGCACTTGTGCCCTGTTATTAACTATAGGAAACACAAAAAACAACCATAAAACACGAGCGTGTGGTCTCTTTGATGCTTGTTGTTTCTTTTTACGCTTCTTTTATGCTTAGTAAATCAGATGAATGTAATATCCCTAGGAGACAAGGTCGGATCGCAACTACAAAGGTGACCTGGAGGCTGAACGATAAAGTGGGAGGTCAGCCAGGGTTCAAGTCAGCTACAGCCAGCATTTAAGGAAGAAACAACATGACAAAGAGCCAGGAACAAAGTAGAGTAGAGCACTTGAGCAATTATTATGTGACATTAAATTGTTAAGAAGCAGCATAGCAGGGGAGTTACAGCACATTTAGAAATTCAAGGACACTTGAGAAAGTGAAAACAGGAATAAAAGGAGGAGGGTGATGGTGGTCTCCTTACTGTTGCAGAAAGACTCTTGGTGGTCAATGATGGCGGATGTGCTTTCAAGGAGCCTGACTTGGACTTAGAGTCTATAGAGAGTAAAAAACAACAGTGAGGTAAATAGGAGCCAATGAATCATCCCACATGTCCTCCATCACTCTGATATCTTTGTTTATCACTGGAAGTCAGTGGGGACAAAACAGGACATTGATTACAAGAGCTGTTTGAATTCCTGGAAACAGACAGGCTGAAGCACCAGTCCAACATTGGAGGAATTGGATTGGATTTCTCAAGCCACTATCTTGGTGGCTGTTTGGGGGGTTTGAGTGTTTGTGCTGTATAGCCAACTAACGTTTGTTCGTTTGTCATGCCAAATCAATGACCATAGGACTTGGCAAGACAAACAGATCTGGGATCAGGCTAGGTCACTGTAGGCGTTATCTCTGAGATGGAATGTTGGCTTACTTCATTATCTGTCTATCATCTGCGTTTTAGTGCATGTTTTGGTGTTCGGTGTGATGGGCTGTCTTACCTTTCCCTGAGGCAACAGGGTCTGCTCTCTCCAATACCACACGCAGGCCGTCCAGACTGGATATGGGCGCCCCCAGGTCTAGGGGCTCCGTTTCTCCACTCTGTCAAAACACAACACAAAGTTTTAGCAGTCTTCATGCTCATAGGGGGCACATGGCCCCTCAGATTTGTCCTGTTTATATACACGATATATACACAAAAGTATGTGGACACCTGTTCAAATGAGTAGATTCGGCTATTTCAGCCACACCCATTGCTGACAGGTGTATAAAATCAAGTACACAGCCATGCAATCTCCATAGACAAACATTGTCTGTAGAATGGCCTTACTGAAGAGCTCAGTGACTTTCAACTTGGCATCGTCATAGGACACCACCTTTCCAACAAGTCAGTTTGTCAAATTTATGCCCTGCTAGAGCTGCCCTGGTCAACTGTACGGGCTGTTATTGGGAAGGAGTGACAATGGCTCAGTTGCGAAGTGGTGGCCACAAAACTTCACAGAACTGGATAGTCAATTGCTGAAGCGCGTAGCGCGTAAAAATCGTCTGTACTCTATTTCAACACTCACTACCGAGTTCCAAACTGCCTCTGGAAGCAACGTCAGCACAATAACTGATCGTCAGGAGCTTCATGAAATGGGTTTCCATGGCCGACCAGCAGCAAACAAGCCTAAGATCACCATGCGCCAATGCCAAGCGTCAGCTGAAGTGGTGTAAAGCTTGCCGCCATTGGACTCTGGAGCAGTGGAAACGCGTTCTCTGAAGTGATGAATCACGCTTCACCATCTGGCAGTCCAACGGACTAATCTGGGTTTGGTGGATGCCAGGAGAATGCTACTTGCCCCAATGCATAGTGCCAACTTTAAAAGTTGGAATAATGGTCTGGGGATGTTTTTCATGGTTTGGGCTAGGTCCCTTAGTTCCAGTGAAGGGAAATGTTAATGCTACAGCATACAATGACATTCTAGACGATTCTATGCTTTCAACAGAGCCCTGACCTCAACCCCATCGGACACCTTTGGGATAAATTGGAATGGCCACTGCGAGCCAGGCCTAATCCCCCAACATCAGTGCCCAACCTCACTAATGCTCTTGTGGCTAAATAGAAGCAAGTCCCGGCAACAATGTTCCAACATCTAGTAGAAAGTCTTCCCAGAAGAGTGGAGGCCGTTCAAACAGCAAAAGGGTGACCAATTCCATATTAATACTAATGAAATTAAATGTCTACATACATTTAGTCATGTAGTGTATATTTTTTTGATTTTTTTTTCTCTGTAATACTACTAGCCACTTGGCAAATTTATGGAGTTGACTTTAGCTAGCCCAAATATGTTTGCAATCTCCCAACATCATAACTAGCTACCAAGAAGCCATTTCAGGCTATCAATCAAGTTAGAGTATCTAGCTTGTCTATCTTAGCTGGCATGCCTGCTGGTAAGGTTGGTAGACTTTAGAAAAGCAAGCTATATCTAAATGTACTCACACTCCTTTCTATCTTTTACCCAGATTTGAGCAGAGAAGCATATATAGTTTCTTTAAAAAAATAACCACCACGGATAGAGACAGCTGAAGAGGTATGCTTAGCTATGCAGAAAAATATACATATTTTTGACATAGAATTAAGCATAATGATTATGGCTCTAGATTGCAGGAAAAAGCTGCCCACATCCGGACTACCCCCAGCCATCCTCACATACTAGGTGCACGACGTTTCTGTGTTTTAGCATGTTAGTTTGCAAGCATTTTAGCCTATTAGCATGTTTCCATCGATTTCATCACATGACCATGATGCCTTATTGACATGTCAGACAAGCAAGTTGCTACTTTAGCGTATCGTCACAACTTCTGTGTACTATCATTAACTGTGTAAGATATGGATGCCTTCGCTCCATTTTGAATGTGGCTTTCAGCTTACTGTGTAATCAGTAACAAATGTAGGTATAGGCGACATGGGCAGCCGCCCAGGGCGGCACGGGGCGCCCACACAATTTCTTGGGGAATGATGACATTTGTGGTTTTCTATCGCTCATTTACACATCACGTCAATGATATCATGTCACCGTGTGGGACTATGGGTCAATTAACCTTGTCGGAGTGGGCGCCCTGATTCTAGTTTGTGAGCTAGGCAGGCTACTGCCTGGGAAGGTCTCCCACTCAGAAGTACGAGATGGGGAGGGGGCAGGTTGACCTCAGGTCTCCCCACTGGAAGCCCGAGGTAGGGGGAGCGGGGGAATCTATCAAATAGCACACCTCTAACGTTGTACAGTACTAATGCAATTAGTAAAATCAGTCACACTATGAAAAGCTACCAAATAAGTTAGTTTCACAGACATATTGTTGCATTTTTTAAATGGTTTGTGCAAAATCATTAAGAATAATATAAAACCAGTCTGCACACCACCAAGGTGAATTGGTTTAGTCTCGACTCTTGGTTGACAGTGTTGGGGGATGGGTAATGTATTGATGCTCGAGTGTCAAATCAACACAAATTTGTTTGTGTCTTTGTTACTTCTTTTTGATATTTATGAGTCTTATTTTTGTATATATATATATTTGTATATATTTTTATATTTATATAGTTTGAAATGTTATGATTATTTGTGTACTTCCAAATGTCTGAATAAAAATGACAGTTAGTGCAGAATGGTTTTTTTTTTTTTAAATAAACCAACTAACTGGCAAGGATTTGGAAGAGAAGGGAGTCCTTCTACTCCCCTTCACCCTGCATGTTTTAGGAGTGTCGTCATTCATAATTATAGCCCTCTCTCTTTGTATCTTCAGAGGCCGTTTGAGTCAGAATGAGCCAACTACCCAGCAACATTTGAAGAGGATGCGGTTCCTTCCCTCTTCCAAGCCAATGAGACTCCACCCAGTGACATTGTCATCTTTTACATGCTCTACAGAAGATTGGTTGGACACACAGCTGCAAACAGAAAATATTGAGGCGACCCAGCCAGTCACCGACATACTATTTTGGCCACCAGATCCTTGAGGTGGAGGCCGTATTTCGCCACGACGGGACGCAGGACTTCGGTGACGGGTTTGGTGGGTTTGGCCTTCAAACCTACGGAGCGATTAATGGGCACCAGGTCCAACCTAAAAATAGAGGGAAAATAAATATGCAGATACTTTCTGTAACACGATCATATGATTTTCTTCAGATTCTACTGGGAGGAATGCAGGTGCAAAGAGTTATTTTAAAGTTCACATTGTTGAATAAAAAGGGGGGAATGGGAGAGAGAAAGAGAGAGAGATGTGGAGACAAAGATGTAGGGAGGTAGAGATGCATATTTTACCTGAATAGAGTGCGTTTTTCCATTCTGAGGTTCCGTGCACTGAGGGTCATGCAGTCTTGGTCCAGCACCAAAGGCTAAAAAGAATAAAAACAACATGAAAACCTACTTACGAAGCCATGAAGCGATGCCTTACTAAAACAATAATGTATGGCATTAAGCAGACGCTTTTATCCAAAGTGACTTACAATCATGTAAGTCACATGGTGTATTAAGTGGAACTAACCACTTAATACATCAATGGATCTGCACTATTTCACTCCAAATTGGCTTTTCTTAAAGTATGGGTCGCGACCCACCTGTTAATGCGGTGTGTCAGAGAAAATGTATAATTATTTCATTAATTACTGGAATTGATTTGGCCAAGTGCATCTGCGCTCTCTGTTCAGTGTGGTCTCTGCTCAGTTTGGCAGCTGCGCAAGTTTACCAGATCTTTTTCTGCAGTTTCTTGAAGATCACTCAGTGACCCACAAGCTGCAGTGCTGTCGTTCAAGCCACTGACTTGTTATTCCCACTCGCCATCATTCACCCCTGTCATGAAATGGACTCATGCTAGCCACAAGTTCTGACTGAGCTCAATCGTCATGAAACGCATATACAGCTATGAGTTTCTCTGTCTTTCATACAAACTTATAACAAGGAGTCCCCACAATGTGTTTTGTGTGTGGAAGTGCGTAGTAATGAGTCTCTCATAATGAACAAATTAATAAAACGACACATCCTGACCAAACATCCACAGCAGGATGGTAAACCCAGGGAGTTCTTTCAGAACAGGGCTTAATGCTTCAGGAAACAGTGCTTCAATGTGGAAAAGTAAGTCAACTAGCAAGGCATTGTAGTCATTTTATAACAGGTGATGATAAGCAGAAATAAGGGAGTACTCTCTCTCATGGTAGTAGATGTGAGTTTCTCTTTCAAACAATCCCCTGGCCTTGTAACGTTTCACAGCTAATAGCTAACGTTAGCCAAAGCAAGCTAGCTACTGATAGTGCAACCCTAGTAATAATACAGATAAAGATGAAACATTATCAGGCCTACTGTACATTTGACTGTAGAAATGATTGTTGAAAACAAGTCTAGGCTTAAACTGTTGCTGTTAAAATACAATTAATCATTTTTATTCTGAACTGGAATAAACTGATTGAAGCAAGATGCCTTTTGAGGCAAACACTCACACATTTCTGGGTTGCTCATCAACAGCAGGAAGCGGTCAACTGCCTGACTGAGAAAGGAGTAGATGTTCTGGTCCAGTTTGGCACCACATACCTATGCGAGTCAGGTTTCTCAACTCTGACATACTTAAAAAACATGTACAGAAAGAGTTTCAAGGCTGAGCATGACCTCGGTGTTGTACTGTCAAAAACAGAGCCCAGAATAGACATGCTTGTTGAAAACTTCAACCAGCCACACACCTCTCTGTGTTTTCTGGTCTACATCTGTGTGATGTGATCAATCAGTTTATTCCAGTTCAGAATAAAAAATATGTATTGTATTTTAACAGCAACAGTTCCAGCCTAGACTTTCTTTCAACAATAATTTCAACAGTAAGATGTACAGTAGGCCTGATCATTTTTCTTCTGTACTGTTACTTACGGCTGCACTATCAAAGCCTGTGTGTGTGTTCTGTTATTCATCTGTGTGATGTGATCAGTCAGTTTATTCCAATTCAGAATTGAAATGATTTATTGTATTTTAACCGCAACAGTTCCAACCTAGAAAGATTTTTAATGGGGGAAAATAAACATTAATATATTTTTAAATGGATATTTAATTTCATTGTTATTTGTTTTTGTCTATATTGCATTTGTTTTAGGCATAAGGGCAATGAAATGTACTGATATTTATATATAGTTGCATATTTTCCTAAGCTTGGGTCCCAGGAAAAACACAGAATTTCTAATTTGGGTCCCAGGCTGAAAAAGTTTCAGAACCCCTGCTCTACATCCACATTGAGATGCACAGTAAGGGAAACAGTAACTGTGCTGGGAACCATCGTGAGTTTGACTCACCTTCTCTCCTCCCACCAGGAAGAGGTCTACGGCAGCCATGTTGATGCGGAGGCTCTGACAGAGGTCCCGGAGAACCTCCCTAATGGTGGCCCCCGGCCGCAGGGTCACAGAGGAACACGAGCCGTCCGGCAGGGTCATGCTGCAGATCTTGGAGCACTCCCTTACCCTCTCCCACACCGGCACCGAGTGACGATTGTCCCCCTGCATGGGAATACCATGACAAACCATAGTCAGAGATGATAGAACTCAACGGAAGCAAGAGAAAATACCAAGAGCTAAAACTGCAACCACAACAGTGTCTCTATGTTTTGTATGTAGTGTTTGATGTTCGACCTGCCTGCAAACCAAATTTCCCTGTGGGATAATAAAAACAAAATTGAACGCCTGAACCTTGAAATGAAACCCCTTCAACTCATGTAACATACAGTATAACACCTGTAACCAGCCAGACCAAGGTATACCCAAATCCCTTGTCAAGCAGAATTTCTGCAAACATGCCACAAAACTAACAGAGTCAGGATCTGTGTAACTGATGCTCCTACTACAGAACTATCTTGGTTCCGTGTTGCCATGGTGACCTGGCCTGGCCTTGCAGCCGGATCTTACCTCGGTTTTGCCCGTTGAACAGGAAGTGGCCAGCTCCAGACTAGCACCCGAGGACAAGGAACCCTGTGATTCCCTCCGACCGTTGCTGCCCCAGGAATCTACCCAACAGAGGAAGGACAGTGAGGCCACAGTTAGGATACAACTCATTCCACAATTAATATCCATGCATCATCACACCACAACTACACATAAAACTCACTGACTTCTAAACTTGAAAAATTGTTAATCATCAGGTATCTGATGGAAGGGCCACAGGAGGAATGTATATGGTTGCGGTCACTGACAAGGGTGGAGAGCTTTAGATTAGTGAGGAATGGGGGCTGAGGTCGAGTCAGGTCACATTAAGGGAGAAGGAACAGTTTATTACCAACATCACTTCCTGCCTATAAATAACAAATGTAAAGCACACAATGCAGTGCTGTGTATTGCCCGACCAAAGACCTACCACCATAATGCATGACAGAAAGCTTTATGTCAATATTGAAATCCTACACAAGAAGTTTCCTCAGGTATTTGAATTGAATACATAGGATTAACTCCTTATGACTTATTCTATGACTGAGAGTTGCTCACCAATGTTGATTTCTCCAATGTCCTTTTTCTTGGGTCCCTTCCCAAAGCTCCGGTTCCGGGACCAAGAGAAGAAGATGCCCCGTTTCTTATGCTCATCGTGCTCGTCTCCGGGTTCCTCGGTCAGTGACCTCCCTGACTTCTGATTCCTGGCCTCCTATTGTACAACAAAACAACCAGTTCAAACAACCTGTGTAACACCTGGGTTGATACATGAGTGCATACCGTAGAAAGCCATTTGCCATGGAAAATATCTAGCAGCAGAGTTTCTTATTGGACAAGTTAATGTAGTGCCTCCTTGTTTTGGTCCGTTTTCTTCCGTTTGGTACCCTGTGAATACGACCCTGATGTTTTGAAGACTAACAAACTAACAAACACATATACTGGCTACAACACAAAATGTGCATCTCACAGGCGAGTTCCACAATCACCCAAAGTGGTTACTAAGACAATACCAGATGCCCTTTTGGCTGTTATGGTTACTATGGTAAGGGTACCTTATTCGGTGTGGAGTGGCCGGAGCTGGCACTGTGCTTGGAGGGAGCGGGGCTACAGGGGATCTGGTAAGGGTCGGGTAATGGTCGTCCCTCCACCTCGGCCAGCATGCACTCCTGGTACAGGCCAGACTTGAGGAACCGGGAGTAGCTGTCAAACTTCATCAGGTTGAAGATCTACAGAAAAAAATAGGGAGAGAAAATGATCTTGTCTTGTGAATGGTCACAAATGGTTATGACAGGTGTTATGACATATGTCATAACAGCTATGATTCGGTCACGTTTGTAACATTGTACAGACCTAAAACAACATTGTAAAGGCCTGAGTGTGTGTGTGTGTGTGTGTGTGGGGGGGGGGGGGGGTGTATGCTAGTTTGTGTTTGGTCCTGAAGCACAATAGCCCTTTTGGAAACAGGCAGATGGTTGGAAAAAACGACACTGGGCATAAAACATTTTGTACTGGAGTAAAGCAGTAAAAGAACATTCACACATAGCACTGAATCATAACAATGCTCCAGCAGCGCAGCCCTGCAGTTGACACTGTGCTGCTCCTAGCTGTGTGTGTGTGTGTGTGTTCTTGGTTTTACTATCTTTGTGGGGACCGTAAAACAAGGAAAATTCAGACAAGTGGGAACATTTTGCTGGCCCACTCAAGGAAAAGGGCTATTTTAGGCTTGGATTAGGAGTTAATGTTAGGGTATAACATATAGTAGGCAGTTGGTCCCCTCACCTGTAACTGCTGAGCCTTGAACATGTTTGGACATGGGGATGTGAGGACGTCATCAGCCAGGTGGGCCTGACTGTCGATGTTGACCGGCGTGGTAGCCTTACTGGACAGGAAGCTGTTGTAAATCTCCCCCGCCCTCTGGGATAACTGGGGAGGAGAGGAAGAGGTTTTATAAACACACACAACCATGACATAACCCAGTGATATAAAGGGGAATGGTTTTTAACTTTAAGCCATGATCAGCCCTCACAACGGAGGGATTTTTCTATCCAGTCCATGACATCTAAAACCTATATGGACTTCTGAACTGGACTAGATAGGGAAGTATAGTTTGGTCTTGGTGTTGAGTAAGGGGAATAAGCTTACCTGCTTTTTGTCTGTTGCAGGTACCTGACTGAAGTATTCACAGGCCTGCCAGAACAAGATATTCTCCTCACTGAATTCCTTTTTGAGGAATTCCTGCGGAGACACAAGCCACAGCTTTATCACACTTGCAATAAGCCTGGTAAATGTTCTGGTTGTGTTGGTTGGCTATATAGTTAACTATTGCTTCTATTCCACAGAAGATAATGTTTTCATGTCTAATTAGCTTCGTATTTGATTTAATCCAACAGAATGGAAAATCAGAGAGTTAACTGTAACATTTCATAACATGCAAACTAAAACTCAATTTCCCAGTTGATTAGCTGTAAAGCGTACTGCTAATTCTATCCCACAGAACACGTTTGGATGCCTGAGGTAGATTGATTTCAGCTAACAAATTGAGAATGAGAGAGATAATTAACTGTTAATTTCGTTGAATTTCAGATCACATAACTAAACTAAAACTCCCAGTGAAATAAAATGTGTTCTTTACTGTACGTACTGAGAAGTAGCAGACGCCAATGGGGTCCTGGAGCAGGCGCTCGAAGCAGGCAGCCCAGCTGGCCACCCGGCGCTCTGACAGCCTCTTGTGGCTGCCGGCGCCGGGCAGACTGCTGTTGCTGTTCAGACTGCTCTGGCTGCAGCAGCCCTGGAGCTGCACACCACCACCATAGTCTGGAGAGAGAAAAGGGGTAGAAAAAATGATTAGGATGTGTACCTAACTCACTAAAAGAGGCAATAATAAATCCTCTCCTGAAAAAGCCAAACCTTGACCCGGAACATGTAAAAACCTAAATCGGCCTATATCAAATTTCCCATTCCTCTCGTTTAAAAAAAAAGAGCTGTTGCTCAGCAACTCACTGCCTTCCTGAAGACGAATTCCTCAAGGTTCTGTTTTAGGACCACTATTGTTTTCACTATATACGCTACCTCTTGGTCATTCGGAAACACAATGTTAACTTCTATGCAGATGGCACACAGCCAGCTGTACATTTTATTGAAACACGGTGAAGCCCCGAAATTGCCTATCCTGGAAGCCTGTTTCAGACATAAGGAAGTGGATAGCGGCAAATGTTTTGCTTTTAAACACGGACAAATCAGAGATGCTAGTTCTAGGTCCCAAGAAACAAAGAGACCTGCTGCTTTTGTCACTTCAAGATTAGACTACTGCAATGCTCTACTCTCCGACTATCCGGATATAGCACTAAATAAACTTCAGCTAGTGCTAAATACGGCTGCTAGAATCTTGTCTAGAAGCAGAAAATTCAATCATATTACTACAGTGCTAGCCTCTGGCTTCCTGTTTTCAAGGTTTTACTGCTAACCTAAAAAGCATTACATGGACTTGCTACTGCCTATGTCTCTGATTTGGTCCTGCCGTACATACTTACACATATGCTACGGTCACAAGACATAGGCCTCCTTATTGTTCCTAGAATATCTAAGCAAACAGCTGGAGGAAGGGCCTTCTCCTATAGAGCTCCATTTTTATGGAATGGTCTGTCAATCCATTTGAGTGATGCAATCTTTAGGTCTTAACTGCTAAGGCAGTTGCAAGGCACTGGAGTGACGAAACACACTTGCTGTCTCTGCCTGGCCGACTCCTCTCTCTCTCTCCACCGGGATTCTCTGCCTCTGATTGTATTACAGTGGCTGAGTCATTGGCTTGCTAGTGCTCTCCCATGCCGTCCCTAGGAGGGGTGCATCACGTTTTGGCAAAGTGAGTGGGGTTATATCCTGCCTGGTTGGCTCTCTCCTGGGATTTCGTCGGACGGGGCCACAGTACATTTGACTGATTGATTGGTTAGGGGACAAGGGGTTAGTGACAGTGACTGCTCTGACAACAACAGCCGTTATAGTGCTGCAACCCACCACCATTATATTGCACCCTGCCACCATCGTCTACAGCAGAGGTAATTCAGGGACACACACGGGGGGACATGATCACTATACACTAAAAGACGGGGGACGAGGCTATTACTCTGGGTCTTTACAAACACCCAAAAGAAGGGAATAGCTTTGGAGCTGTGGAATCTAGACAACTAGGCCGAGTACTTCTAAGGACTCACAGTTAGTACTTGCTATCATGGCACCAGATGGCAATTTCATGGCTGTAAGTCCCACCAATCAGAGAAAGCACAATAGCAAAAACACAAAAGGAAGACTGCAGGGTGTGTTACCAAAATGCCCTTGAATGGTCAATGTCAGACAAGACAAGTGTTCACGATCTGCCAAGGCTAACAACATTGAGGAATTTGAATAGCCTCTGTTGGGAGTTCTCTGAAAACACTACACTGAGAATAATCTAAGATTAATCCATAGCCTCCAGCACCAAGGTATCTAATGATGCAGAAGCACAGGAAGAATTACAAATAGATGTAGTTTCAATTGAGGTTTATCTAGCAACGTTTCTTAATGCTATTGCAAATATTACATGACACGTTGGACACCAAATCATGACTGTTCGTGACTGACTACTTTACAATGCTGTGAGTAATGTCACGGCATGCAGTCTAACTATAGCATCTCATGCCTTTGTTAGCCAATTCACCCAGATGAATCAGTACATGTGCCAACAGAGGCATAAAAAAAGCTGATTTTACAGATCATTACATCTAAAGACGCAAGAGTCGTATTCCATTTTCTATCGCAGCAATCCATTTGTCCCAGACACTTGTTTATATTTTTATTTCAACTCTGCCAATTGACCTCGGTGACATTATATTTGGTTTGGAGTTGACAAGATATTTGGTTTGGAGTTAGCTGTATTAGATTCGGGTGTTGGGAATATTGTGTTTGCCAGCAGAGAGAAAATATGGGGCCTGTGTTGCTTTGTTAATGAGATGGTTTTCAGGGTAAATAGCATAGGGTGTCTGAACCAAAACCTCAGAAAATAAGGTAAGCAGCGGCAATGCCGAGGCTCCATTGACCGTGGCGTTCAGCAAACATTATTAAACGTCTGTGAAATGGGGAACAGACAGCAAACACCAAAGCCCAAACCCTAAAACCCCAGCACAAGCGCCTTTTGTTAGTCGTAAATAAATAGGTTGACATCATATTCTGTGTGCCTGTTTTATTCAATAACTTCCGAATTGCGTGTGGTGGAAAGTGTAATAAAAATGAACTGGAAACCGAGAAAGTCGCATTCTAAACAAATGCACACAAAAGTGACCATTATTGTTCTACAAAAGGGTCTACACTCTTAGAAAAAAGGTGCTATCTAGAACCAAAATGGGTTCTTTGGCTGTCCTCAAAGGATAACCACTCTTAGTTCCAGGTAGAACCCTTTTGGTCACAGGTAGAACCCTCTTGGGTTCCATGTAGAACCCTTTCCACATGGAACCCAAAAGAGTTCTACCTGGAACTAAGAGCCGCAGAACACTTCTTGAAACCCTTTTTTTGTAAGAGTGTATGGCGGGACAAAATGTCTCATTTGGTCCGGGGCTTGTTTAGGAACTATTAGTTGAACTTAATTTAAAACTAATTTGGTCAGTTAGTTACAGCTATTACATACAGCTGCAAGCCACAAATCTATTTGCTGTGTTTTGATATCACAGATAAAGTAGCTAAATGTCAGAATGGGTGTAATGAAAAGAAAAGATAAATGTACTCACCAGCATCTGAGGAAGCAGTCGACTGAAAGAGAACAAAGAGAGACATGAGTGAGAAGCTGCCCTCATGTCCTCCTCCTGCTCTGAGGCAAGGAACTACTGGAGCCTGAAAAACAGTGTCTCTCCAGACATCCCACCAGTGTGCGTGTGTGTGTTACTGCAAGGGGAGGGCCCCTGTTCTCTAATCAGGGGCCATTAATGTAGGGATATGGGTGGACCAAGGGCCTCTGCACACACAGCTGTTCACACCCCAAGATCGTGGCCCGCCCCTCACCACACACATTCACCACCTACGACTCACACGTCTTGAACACACTAGAACATACTCAGAGAAAGAACGAGAGAAACACACAGACAAACACACACACACACTCTCTTTCACACACACAGACACAAGAAAGACCAAGAAGTAGCACAATCCCTCTCGCTGGTGTCATGATCAGATCAGAAGTCATTATGAGGAGCCACTTAGAGGCCGTTGCTTGCAGTAATGGGCCACTTTTCTCATGCTAATTCAGGGGCTGAGTGGGCTATAAAGGTCTATACAAGGCTATAGGTCACAGAGTGAAGAGTCATTCCAACAAGCGTCTTCGGGAAAGACTCAACAATTGCATTTCACCAAAGTGTTGGTATTTGGCTGGCATATTTATTAGCGTGATGCTCTCACACAACCAATGCCTGACTTGATTTTATATATTCACATGGCAAACAGAATTAGAAGACATTGCTGGAAGGAAAGCCAGCTATAGCTGTTAACATCAGTTTAGATAGAAAATAAAGATTTAGAGCAAAAAAATTACAATATTTTAACATGCCGCAAAGGAAATGAGTGGAGCATCATTCTTTCCAAGAACACTCTTTAAATCAGTGTGTTGGAGGATTCATTAAGAAAGAGAGACTGATGCCCGATGAGCATTCGAGAAGCCACTTCGAATTGTGAATGTGCTGGGATATATGTCTAGACAGGGCACTTCCAGCAAGGCAAATGCTTGAGATAATTCAAGCACTGATTTTGGATTTCAATGGATTTCAACAATATTGTGGAATATAAATCAGATCTAGAGACTTGAAAGTTGAAATTGAAGAGATTTGAAAGTTGTCATCAACATAACATAAGCATTTCGATACACTCGCAATAACATCTGAAAACCATGTGTATGTGACCAATGACATTTGATTTGAAATTCATAAAAAATATTTCTATGCATAGGCCTAATTAGCAATGTTTTAAGTTAAAGGAGTGCATAATAAGATATCCTTTCTTTGTGGATCTACTATTGGCCACAGCTGGGAGTCATTTATGCATCTAAAATAACATTAATCAATGACTTGAGGAATATGACCAGACATATTTTGTACCTGCCCATTCCCAGTCAGTCAGTGGCTGGCTAATGTTGATTGACCATGTTGGGGTAAGGATCACCGTCATGTGCACCCATTGTGGTCCATTCCATTATGGGAGTGATGGTGACCACATGTAAATGTCGCATCAGTGTTTTCCCCCTCTCACAGAGGTGAAGAGAGTGTAGTCCCAAGAACCACAACATCTAGTCTTCACTCAACAACCACAAGGCTGCTGAACCAACCCCATACTGTCACATGGAATGACACTGGAGAGACGAAGCAGGTACGGTGAGTCAAATATTTAATATAGAACGGACATGGAACAGGAACAGGGTCAGCAAACGAGTAATACAGACAAAGAACAATCCATGCAGCAGCAGTGAACAGAGCAAGGGAACTGACAAATATAGGGGAGGAAATAAACAGGTGATGAATGAGTCCAGGTGAGCGCATGATGAGGGAAGGCAGGTGTGTGTAGTAGATGGCAGGAGTGCGTGATGCAGGGCAGCTTGGCGCCCTCAAACGCCGGGTGGGGGGGGGGAGTGGGAGCAGACATGACACATACAGCCTGGGCCTCTTTTGTGGTGGCTAGACCACATATAGAGAGAAGATGAATAGGTCAATAGAAAATGGAGGAAGAAAATGTAGAGAGCACCTGCTCAAAACGACTGTTGCTTCAGTAGTAGCAGCAGCTCTTGCACCTAAACCCCCACCCTAAATACACAGTAGTCTCCAGAAACCATGTTTCATTCTAAACTAGACCACCATCATCTATGACATATGTCTTGGCATGTTTGAACTCGTAAAAAGTCCCTACTGAAACCATTAAATTATACAGGGGAGTCACTAGAGTCGTAGCCTGTACAGACCTAGTAGTAGTTTGAGATTGGTGTTCAAAGAGTTGAGATGTCAGCCATATCCTGTTCTCGAGGATAATGAACTCCCTTCCCAACCAATCTTTCACTCATGACGACTCATAGGAGAGCATGTCACAGTAAATCTCATCATGACACACTGCGGATGTTAGCCAATCTAATACCTGCCCTTCTAAATTACTATGTGTCATATGAGAACTATTTCTGATGAATGAAAACATCAGGTCACGTCACAAGTCACGTCAGGTTGCCTTTAACATCATGAAGGCTAAAGTTTTCGCCACACCTATTAAAGTTGTTACAGCTCTGTTGATTAATGAAACGGAGTGTGTGTGTGTGTGTGAGTGTTTAGCAGCCTACAGGGGTTAATGAGACCACACATACACCTCGGTGTGTTTTCCAGCTCGTTATTGCTTCCACAGCAATACAGCCCTGTGAAGAGATCAAGTGAAGGCTGGCCACTTCTGTTGTCTCAACTGCTCTGCTCTCTTCCTCTGTTCACACCTCCAGTGACGCCCCGCAGACAAGCTCTATCCATGGGTGGCACTAGGCAGGACAAGCCTTGAGCATAATATCATTAGGAGCCAACAAAGGTCTTACAAAATAGACAAAGCTATGTTTCTAGCTACAATCCAGGCTTTAGCGATCCAACCCCAGCGGGTCCTAATCCACTATTTGGAAAAGACATGTTATGAGGTTTTCATATAGCCTAGGTGCTGGTAGAGAGCTCCAGGGGGCACAGATTATACAGGGATATCTCAAAAGTAATGTAGGCAATATCGGATAGTGCAATCCATTGAAGCATGACAAAGAAGATATAAAGACAAAGTGAAGCCATGGGGGATGTAAAGAACATATCAGGTGCGACAACGTACAAGCCCAATCAGGTTAAGAGAAAGAAAAAAACGACTTTTCCAATGTAAGTATTAACATACAGTATGGTGGGCGCAAGCTATGCATACATTTCCAACACTGATGAGGCTTTGTCCTAAACACCACACATTCAAATCACATCACACTTCTTGACTTGTTTAGGCATGCTCGTGTCCCTAGAACCGTGTTAAGAGAGATGAACTCTGTCGATCACACCAGTAGAGCCAGAGAGAGAAATGCCTTCACAGCCTTCACAGTTCCTCTCCCAAATCATAACTGTGGAAAGTAATGACTAAAGCAGCTGAGTCCCTCACCACCACCAGACAAAAGAGTGAAACTGTCCTATAAAGTTGTCAGAAGTTTACTTACAGTGTTGAAATACCAGGTTTTCTTGAAGGAGAGTCTCTTTTTGAGACTCATTATTCTCAGAGTCTGGTGTATGCTAACAGGCAGACAGATGTGTGTCTGAGCGCATACCTGAACACTCCCCACCCAAACGCTGCCACCATGTCTGTACAAGTCAGAGCGAGCCGGGGAAATGTGACGAGGTACCAGACAGGGGAAGCTCTGTTCCCCTATACTCCTGTGCTTTTTGTTACCGTGGCAATCCACACGAGCAATACAGTACAGCCTCTGCCGCCATAGGGCGTTAGGGATTCAGATGAAATAAACCCCCCCCCCCCCCCTCCTTTGTTTCCAGGCACAGTATTCTATATTCATTGCTTCGTGAAGGCTGGAGTCACTGCTAAATTGAAACCAGATGAATGTTCAATCAGATTTAGTATTTATTAAAATCCTTAAATTCCTGCTCCAGTTTATTTATCCTCATCAGGTTGCACCAGTCAGCTATAATTTGTCCCACCATAACTATCAACTACAACTTCAAAATCAATGGACAATTGCTTTAACCAAGAAAACAATGTATGATTTCATGAAAATAATCATGTCAACTATTTGACTGGTTCTACTAGAAGGAAAATACGTTTGCAAACCTTTGTCATTGGAGTCGGACTGAGTCGCATTTCTGCTGCTTTTTGGCAATCTCTGGGATCTGTCTGCAGATTGCTTTGGACCCACTCTATTTTCCTTAACATGGGTGGCCCATTCTGAGGGTTTCCCATAGCTAATGGACAAGCCTGATTGCATTTAATTCCTCTCTAAACACCCGTTGCCTCATGACCTGAAAGTGCAGTGTAATCGTGCTTTCACATGCAGTACTTCTTAACATGCAAGATTTTAGGGTGGATTTTATCCTGTCCTAGTGCTTTCAAACATTATATATTATAGTCTACGCATTTTACTATTGTATTAGGATCCCCATTAGCTGCTGCTGATGAATAGACTCGCGGGAAGAGTAGCTGCATGTTTATCAGTTTCAAAAGAGTGAGAGCGAGAGAAGAGGGAAGAGTGAGAGGGTGTGTATAATAATAAATAACATCTGACAAGCTGTAATTACAATCTGGTGAAAATAGACAAAATTAGTCAGACCCTGATGAATAATCAGAATAAAAACAGCCCTCCTGACCTCTTGACTCTTTCACATGTTGGGGTAGACAGTTCAGGGTTGGTGAGTTAATGTCAATTTAGCTCTGAGAATGTGTACAAACTTCACACAACACAAACAAGCAGTAACCAATCAATATGTTTTGGTTTCACGTAAAGCATCTCTTTAGATCTGCTCCTCATCCAACTGTCATGCTTACCAGTCTACCTTGCTGAATTAACTGGCTGTAAGAAGAAAGCCTTGCAGAAAAATGCCACAATTGATTACTGACATTTCCCAAAATGCCTTAGTCTGTCCCAACCATTGTCTTTTGGGTCCCAGGGCTTCTAATCATTAAACTGAAGGCATTTTATGATGAGACTCCAAAAGTGGACTTAATGACACTGAGCCAACATTCCCCACAACCAGAGCCAAATCAATTAATCAAATATTTCCTTTCCTCCCTATATCCTCCCTGTATTCCTATGCAAAAAACAACAACACTCCAATGTCAACGAGACCCAGGCAGCACTGGTCGAGTTCTAAACAAATCAATCTCAAATTGAAGAAGACAACTAATCTCTGCCTGCTATCTCATGGCAGACAACAAACTATGCCTCCAGAAAATAATTACAAGAGAAAGCCTTGGAAGCCACTTCCTTTTGAGGGAGGGAGGGCAAGGACACAGCGACTGATAAGATGGAAGAGACATTTCTTCCCCAACCGAGTGAGGAGAAGAGAGAGAAGAGAGACTCCTCTGGCGATATGCAACCAACTGAAGAAACCCCCAGACAGAGAGACAGCCTTGTGTTGTGTTCTTTAGAGATTATGACTTGTGTCCAAAAATGTTATTGGCACGACAAAGCCATTGTAGGTCTGATACACACTGTGTATCATCAGCTCAGATGTGATGATGAGCTCATGAACGATGGTTAGATGACTGGCACCACAATGGTGGAACCAGCTTTCCCGATGCTAGGGCAGCAGAGTCCCTGCCCATCTTCCGAAAAACTTCTAAAACAACAACTCTTCAAAGAGTATCTTAAATAAGTCTGTCTTTTAAAAAAATACATAGAAAAAATTGCAATTGTCCTTTCCTACTAGCACCGACTTTTTACGATTGTGATACGTGGTTGTCTCACCTAGCTATCTTAAGATGAATGCATGAAGGGCCTTTTACTGTCATTTAAGATCTTTCTAAATTTGCATGTAAACAGCAACCATTGTCCCCCTGAGCTGGTGTGTGTGGATAACGTTTGTGTGTGTGTGTGTGTGGGTGTGTGTGTGTGTGTATACACAGTGGAGGTCGACCGATTAATTGGAATGGCCGATTAATTAGGGCCGATTTTAAGTTTTCATAACAATCGGAATTCGGTATTTTTGGACACCGATTTGGCCGATTAAAAAAAAAAAATTTAACACCTTTATTTAACTCGGCAAGTCAGTTAAGAACACATTCCCATTTTCAATGATGGCCTAGTAACGGTGGGTTAACTGCCTTGTTCAGGGGCAGAACAACAGATTTTTACCTTGTCAGCTCGAGGATTCAATCTTGAAACCTTAACTAGTCCAATGCTCTAACCACCTGCTTTACATTGCACTCCACGAGGAGCCTGCCTGTTACGCGAATGCAGAAAGAAGCCAAGGTAAGTTGCTAGCTAGCATTAAACGTATCTTATAAAAAACAATCAATCAATCAATCATAATCACTAGTTAACTACACATGGTTGATGATATTATTAGTTTATCTAGAATATATCTTGCATATAATCGGTGCGGTGCGCATTCGCAAAAAAGGACTGTCGTTTCTCCAACATGTACCTAACCATAAACGTCAATGCCTTTCTTAAAATCAATACACAAGTATATATTTTTAAACCTGCATATTTAGTTAATATTGCCTGCTAACATGAATTTCTTTTAACTACGGAAAATGTGTCACTTCTCTTGCAACAGAGTCAGGGTATATGTAGCAGTTTGGGCCGCCTGGCTCGTTGCGAAATGTGTGAATACTATTTCTTCCTAACAAAGACAGCCAACTTCGCCAAACGGGGGATGATTTAACAAAAGCGCATTTGCGAAAAAAGCACAATCGTTGCACGACTGTACCTAACCATAAACATCAATGCCTTTCTTAAAATCAATACACAGAAGTATATATTTTTAAACCTGCATATTTAGCTAAAAGAAATCCAGGTTAGCAGGCAATATTAACCAGGTGAAATTGTGTCAATTCTCTTGCGTTCATTGCACGCAGAGTCAGGGTATTTGCAACAGTTTGGGCCGCATGGCTCGTTGCGAACTAATATGAGGCTACAAGCTTGGCACACCTGTATTTTGGGAGTTTCTCCCATTCTTCTCTGCAGATCCTCTCAAGCTCCGTCAGGTTGGATGGGGAGCATTGCTGCACAGCTATTTTCAGGTCTCTCCAATGATGTTCGATCGGGTTCAAGTCCGGGCTCTGGAGCAGGTTTCAATCAAGGATCTCTCTGTACTTTTCTCCGTTCATCTTTCCCTCGATCCTGACAAGTCTCTCAGTCCCTGCCGCTAAAAAACATCCTCACAGCATGGATCTGCCACCACCATAGGGATGGTGCCAGGTTTCTTCCAGGCATGATGCTTGGTATTCAGGCCAAAGAGCTCAATCTTGGTTTCATCAGACCAGAGAAAAATGTTTCTCATGGTCGGAGAGTCCTTTACGTGCCTTTTGGCAAACTCCAAGCACACTGTCATCTGCCTTTTACTGAGGAGTGGCTCCCGCCTGGCCACTCTACCATAGAGACCTGATTGGTGGAGTACTGCTGAGGTGGTTGTCCTTCTGGAAGATTCTCTCATCTCCACAGAGGAACTCTGGAGCGCCGTCTGAGTGACCATCAGTTCTTGGTCAACCCCCTGACCAAGGCCCTTCTCCCCCGATTGCTCAGTTTGGCCAGGCGGCCAGCTCTAGGAAGAGTCTTGGTGGTTCCATTTAAGGATGCCACTGTGTTCTTGGGGACCTTAAATGCTGCAGAGTTGTTTTGGTATTTTGGTACCCTTCCACAGATCTGTGCCTCGACACAATCCTGTCTCGGAGCTCTACAGACAATTTCTTCAACCTCATGGCTTGGTTTTTTCTTTGACATGCGCTGACAACTGTGGGACCTTATATAGACAGGTGTGTGCCTTTCCAAATCAGGTCCAATCAATTGAATTTACCACAGGTGGACTCCAAGTTGTAGAAACATCTCAAGGATGATCAATGAAAACAGGATGCACCTGAGCTCAATTTCGAGTCTCATAGCAAAGGGTCTGAATACTTTTGTAAATAAGGTATTTTTTTTATTTTGAATAAATTTGCAAACATTTCTAAAAACTTGTTTTCGCTTTGTCATAATGGGGTATTGTGTGTAGACTGATGAGGAAAACTATATAAGGCTGTAACGTAATAAAATGTGGAAAAAGTCAAGGGGTATGAATACTTTCCGTATGCGCTGAAAAAATCCAAGCCCACAAATCACAAGGCTCGCTACAACAAAACCACCCAAATAAGATGACCCCAAATTTTCAAAACACTGCATGCAACCCTTCAAGATTTATCTCTCTGTAGTGGGACTATTTTGGTGGAGACTAAGGGGGAGGAATCTGGGATAATTACAAGTTTCAGGTTGGGAAACCCATTCATTTTATAAGTGTGTGGGAGTGAAAGGGGGGAGAAAGCTGGACGAGGGTGTGGTAGCATCTTATGTGGCAAACTCTAACTCTGCACGCCCTCGAGGCTCATGGGAGGGGAGCCTCTCCTCCATCATAGTCAACTAGGATGCAAGGTCACCTGTGTCCTGTGTCTGAATATGTGTCTTGCATGGACCAGTTCAGTCTTCCTCAATGTTCCTCAACTGATTTACCCCAAAGATTATGTTTGCAGCTTAACGTTGAACATCACACACTGTACAGTAGGCCTGTTATGAAAGTCTGAGATTCCAGCTATGTTATCCAATCTATTCTAAATTAAGTTACGCATTTTTGATGGTTCCACCACACTGACGTATCTGCATTCAGAGTGACACTAGTAATTACTTAATGGAGCGAACATTATGCCTCAGAAAAAAATTATGTGACTGTATATTTACGAAGGGTCAGGAAGGGTTAAATTGATATGGTCTCTAGAACAAGGAGGAAACACTCAGTTCTGACTGTTATGTAGCCTGGGCATGGTGTGTCTGACCCTGACAGAAATGGGGCATCAGGAATGAGTAAGGTAAACATCTCCAGCGAGAGGAATGCGAACACAGTAACTCCTTGCTAACATGGCATCACCATCACTGCTGCCCTAGTATGGCCTGGCTAACACTGATTATATATATATATATATTTCACACAGTACCAGTCAAAAGTTTGGACACACCTACTCACCTAATAATGAAACATCAAAACTATGAAATAACACAAATGGAATCATATAGTAACCACAAAAGTGATAAACATTTTTTATATTTGAGATTCTTCAAAGTAGCCACCCGTTGCTTTGATGACAGCTTTGCACACTCTTGGCATTTTCTCAACCAGCTTCACCTGGAATGCTTTTCCAACAATCTTGAAGGAGTTCCCACATATGCTGAGAACTTGTTGGCTGCATTTCCTTCACTCTGCGGTCCAACTCATCCCAAACCATCTCAATTGGGTTGAGGTCTGGTGATTGTGGAGGCCAGGTCATCTGCTGTAGCACTATTCTTCTTGGTCAAATAGCCCTTACACAGCCTGAAGGTGTGTCGGGTCATTGTCCTGTTGAAAAACAAATGACACTTAAGCGCAAACCAGATGGGATGGCATATAGATGCAGAATGCTGTGGTAGCCATGCTGCTTAAGTGTTCCTTGAATTCAAAATAAATCACAGACAGTGTCACCAGCAAAGCACCCCCACACCATCACACCTCCTCCTCAATGCTTCACGGTGGGAACTACACATGCAGAGATCATCCGTTCACCTACTCTGCGTCTCACAAAGACACAGCGGTTGGAACCAAAAACCTCATATTTGGACTCATCAGATCAAATGACAGATTTCCACAAGTCTAATGTCCAGTGTTTCTTAGCCCAAGCAATTCTCTTCTGCTTATTGGTGTCCTTTAGTAGTGGTTTCTTTGCAGCAATTCGACCATGAAGACCTGATTTACGCAGTCTCGTCTGAACAGTTGATGTCGAGATGTGTCTGTTACTTAAACTCTGTGAAGCAGTTATTTGCCCTGCAATTTCTGAGGCTGGTAACTATTTTTTATATTACTATTATTACATTTTTTTACCCATTTTTCTATTTTGTGGTATCCAATTGGTAGTTACAGTCCTGTCCCATCGCTGCAACTCCTGTAGGGACTCGGGAGAGGCAAAGGTCGAGAGCCGTGCGTCCTCAGAAACACAACCCAGTCAAGCCGCACTGCTTCTTGACACAACACCCGCTTATCCCGGAAGCCAGCGGTACCAATGTGTCAGAGGAGGCACCATACACCTGGCGACCGTGTCAGTGTGCATTGCACCCGGCCCAATCCCTGCGTGATGGGACAGGAACAACCCTGCCGGCCAAACCCTCCCCTAACCCTGACGACGCTGGGTCAATTGTATGCCGCCCCATAGGTCTCCCGATCGTGGGCAGCTGCGACAGAGCCTGGACTCGAACCAGGATTTCTAGTGGCACATAGCCACTGTGCAACTCGCAAGGTCTTGATGCTGGTAACTCTAATGAATTTATCCTCTGCAGCAGAGGTAACTCTGGGTCTTCCTTTCCTGTGGTGGTCCGCATGAGAGCCAGTTTCATTATATCGCTTGATGGTTTTTGCGACTGCCCTTGAAGAAACTTTTAACAAGGCAACCTGTTAATTGAAATGCATTCCAGGTGACTACCTCATGAAGCTGGTTGAGAGAATGCCAAGTGTGCAAAGCTGTCATCAAGGCAAAGGGTGACTACTTTGAAGAATCTCAACTATAAAATATATTTTGATTTGTTTAGCACTTTTTTGGATACTACATCATTCCATTGGTGTTATTTCATAGTTTTGATCTCTTCACTATTATTCTACAATGTAAACTTTTGACTGGTACTGTATCCTTCGGAAAGTATTCAGTTCCACATTTTGTTATGTTACAGCCTTAATCTAAAATTGATTAAATAAATAAAAAATACTCAGCAATCTACACACAATACACCATAATGACAAAGCAAAAACAGTTTTGTTAGAAATGTTTACAAATGTATTTCAAATTAAAAACAGAAATACCTTATTTACAAAAGTATTCATAACCTTTGCTATGAGACTCAAAGTTGAGCTTAGGTGCATCCTGTTTCCATTGATCATCCCTAAGATGTTTCTACAACTTGATTGCAGTCCACCTGTGGTAAATTCAATTGATTGGACATGATTTGGAAAGGCACACACCTGTCTATATAAGGTCCCACAGTTGAGAGCGCATGTCAGAGCAAAAACCAAACCATGAGGTCGAAGGAATTGTCTGTAGAGTTCCGAGACAAGTTTGTGTCGAGGCACAGATCTGGGGAAGGGTACCAAACATGTCTGCAGCATTGAAGGTCTCCAAGAACAAAGTGGCCTCCATCATTCTTAAATGGAAGAAGTTTGGAACTACCAAGACTCTTCATAGAGCTGGCCGCCCGGCCAAACTGAGCAATCGGGGGAGTAGGGCCTTGGTCAGGGAGGTGATCAAGAACCCCATGGTCACTCTGACAGAGCTCCTCTGTGGAGATGGGAGAACCTTCCAGAAGTACAACCATCTCTGCAGCACTCCACCAATCAGGCCTTTATGGTAGACTGGACAGATGAAACCCACTCCTCAGTAAAAAGGCACATAACAGTGCTCTTGGAGTTTGCCAAAAGGCACCTAAAGACTCACAGACCATAAGAAACAAGGTTCTCTGGTGTGATGAAACCAAGATTGAACTCTTTGGCATGAATGCCAAGCATCACGCGTGGAGGGGTTGTTTTTCAGCGAATTGACTGAGAGACTAGTCAGGATCGAGGCAAAGAAGAACAGATTAAAGTACAGAGATCCTTGATGAAAACCTGCTCCAGAGCGCTCAGGACCTCATACTGGGGCAAAGGTTCACCTTCCAACAAGACAACGACCCAAAGCACACAGCCAAGACAACGCAGGAGCAGCTTCAGAACAAGTCTCTGAATGTCATTGAGTGGCCCAGACAGAGCCCGGACTAGATCCATATCGAACATCTCTGGAGAGACCTGAAAATAGTATGGATGGGCAGCGACGCTCCCCATCCATACTGACAGAGCTGAGAGAGCTGAGAGGATCTGCAGAGAAGAATGGGAGAAACTCACAAAATACAGGTGCCAAGGTGCCAAGGTGTGCCAAGCTTGTCGCGTCATACCCAAGAAGACCATATTTAATCAATTTTAGAATGAGGCTGTACTGTAACAAAATGTGGAAAATGCACTGTAACAGGAATGCACTAACAGGAATGGAGAAGCACTGGGCCTTGACATTGAGATAGTCCCATTCCCTAACTTCCTGAGTGTAATATTCAATTTTCAATTCTGTGACCGTGTGATCTAGTGCACGGTTGGTTCTACTGGTCATACTGGGAACCTGAGCTGACTGAGGGACATTGGGAGAAGACAAGGGGGGACCGGAGTTCCGGTTAAGTCGGTCCCCTCAGGGGAAAGGCGAAGGGATGCAGTCTTCTAGTTTATCCTCGTCGGTATTTGGCATGGGGACAAGTTCGGGGCAGCTCTCAGAGGGGCAAAAATAGACTTTTCTGAAGGGAAACGGAGACTGAGTGGGTTAGAGGAGAGGGTTATATGGATTGCTGTATAAAAATACACTGAAATATTACAATAAACTGGTGCCATCTAATATAACTTAGATTCAGTAGTGTAAAGTACTACTTAAGTATTTTCTGTGGATATCTGTACTTCACTATTTATTTTTTTGACAACTTTTACTGTCACGTGTGCTCCTTCTCCAGCCTCTAGGTCACCAGGCTGCTCGTTATGGCGCACACCTGTCACCATCGTTACGCACACATGCGCGTCGTCAGACTCACCTGGACTCCATCATTTCCTTGATTACCTGCCCTATATACAGTGCCTTGCGAAAGTATTCGGCCCCCTTGAATTTTGCGACCTTTTGCCACATTTCAGGCTTCAAACATAAAGATATAAAACTGTATTTTTTTTGTGAAGAATCAACAACAAGTGGGACACAATCCATTTTGCTTTATGTTTTGGATCATTGTCTTGTTGGAAGACAAATCTCCGTCTCAGTCTCAGGTCTTTTGCAGACTCCATCAGGTTTTCTTCCAGAATGGTCCTGTATTTGGCTCCATCCATCTCCCCATCAATTTTAACCATCTTCCCTGTCACTGCTGAAGAAAAGCAGGCCCAAACCATGTTGCTGCCACCACCATGTTTGACAGTGGGGATGGTGTGTTCAGCTGTGTTGCTTTTACGCCAAACATAACGTTTTGCATTGTTGCCAAAAAGTTCAATTTTGGTTTCATCTGACCAGAGCACCTTCTTCCACATGTTTGGTGTGTCTCCCAGGTGGCTTGTGGCAAACTTTAAACAACACTTTTTATGGATATCTTTAAGAAATTGCTTTCTTCTTGCCACTCTTCCATAAAGGCCAGATTTGTGCAATATACGACTGATTGTTGTCCTATGGACAGAGTCTCCCACCTCAGCTGTAGATCTCTGCAGGTCATCCAGAGTGATCATGGGCCTCTTGGCTGCATCTCTGATCAGTCTTCTCCTTGTATGAGCTGAAAGTTTAGAGGGACGGCCAGGTCTTGGTAGATTTGCAGTGGTCTGATACTCCTTCCATTTCAATATTATCGCTTGCACAGTGCTCCTTGGGATGTTTAAAGCTTGGGAATTTTTTTTGTATCCAAATCCGGCTTTAAACTTCTTCACAACAGTATCTCGGACCTGCCTGGTGTGTTCCTTGTTCTTCATGATGCTCTCTGCGCTTTTAACGGACCTCTGAGACTATCACAGTGCAGGTGCATTTATACGGAGACTTGATTACACACAGGTGGATTGTATTTATCATCATTAGTCATTTAGGTCAACATTGGATCATTCAGAGATCCTCACTGAACTTCTGGAGAGAGTTTGCTGCACTGAAAGTAAAGGGGCTGAATAATTTTGCACGCCCAATTTTTCAGTTTTTGATTTGTTAAAAAAGTTTGAAATATCCAATAAATGTCATTCCACTTCATGATTGTGTCCCACTTGTTGTTGATTCTTCACAAAAAAATACAGTTTTATATCTTTATGTTTGAAGCCTGAAATGTGGCAAAAGGTCGTAAAGTTCAAGGGGGCCGAATACTTTCGCAAGGCACTGTATGTCACTCCCTTTGGTTCCTTCCCCAGATGTCATTGTTTCTGTTTTATGTATGTATGTATGTATGTATGGTCGAGGTTCTTGTTTTGTATTATGGTCTGTTAATTTTATTAAAAAACACTCACTCCCTGAACTTGCTTCCCGAATCTCAGCGCACATCGTTACATTTACTTCACTACATTCCTAAAGAAAATAATATACTTTTTACTCCATACATTTTCCCTGACACCCAAATGTACTTGTTATGTTTTGAATTATTAGCAGGACTGGAAAAAGGTCCAATTTATACACGTATCAAGAGAACATCCATGGTCATCCTACTGCCTCTGATCTGGCGGACTCACTAAACACAAATAGTTTGTTTGTAAATTATGGCTGAGTGTTGGAGTGTATCCATCATTCTTTTTAAACATTAAAATTGTGCTGTCTGGTTTGCTTAAAATTAACAATTTGAAATTATTTATACTTTTACTTCTGATACTTAAGTACATTTTTGCAATAACATTTACTTGTGATACTTAAGTATATTTAAAACCAAATACTTTTAGACTATTACTCTATTTTACTGAGGTGACTCAATTTTACTTGAGTCATTTTCTACTAAGGTATCTTTACTTTTACACGTATGAACATTGGGTACTTTTTCCACCACTTCTTGTTCCATCCACATGCAGAGCTATCCATCCTTTGAACCACCCACACATCTTCCTTCTAGAGAGTTGTGGCCCACTGTATAAAAAAATGCAAAGAAATAAATCTAACATACTGGTGCTAAGTAATCCAAGCATTCATAATTATATACATCCTTTATCCACCCACCTATCCTTGCAATGTGTTCTGCCGTTGCCAAGTATAGAATGTTAGATCAGTGATGATCTCAGGCAGTTTTCGCTTAACCTCCTATGGGGAATGGGGAGAGTAAGCTGATCCCATTTTAGGGGCAAAATTCACCTCCAGCACCTCTGGAAATTCCATGACCACATTCCATGTGCTGCACGTTACAGCACAAACCACAGGTGTTGCTGCTTTGATCAACAGCAAGCGTGTAGCATGTTAAATTCACCTGTCCTCGGTTGCAACACTCACTACCGAGTTCCAAACTGCCTCTGGAAACAACGTCAGCACAATAACTGTTTGTCAGGAGCTTCATGAAAACACAAGCCTAAGATCACCAAGCGCAATTCCAAGCGTCGGCTGCAGTGGTCGCCATTGGATGCTAGAGCAGTGGAAACGTGTTCTCATGAGTGAAGAATCCCACTTCACCATCTGGCAACCCGACTGAAGAATCTGGGTTTGGCGGATGCCAGGAGAACGCTACCTGTTCGAATGTATAGTGCCAACTGTAACGTTTGGTGGAGGAGGAATAATAGTGTGGGTCTGTTTTTTATGGTTCGGGCTAGGCCCCTTAGTTCCAGTGAAGGGAAAACTTAACACTACAGCATACAATTACATTCTATACAATACTATGACTTCAACTTTGTGGATACAGTTTGGGGAAGGCCCTTTCCTGTTTTAGCATTACAATGGCCCTGTGCACAAAGCAAGGTCCATACAGAAATGGTTTGTCGGGATCGGTGTGGAAGAACTTGACTGGCCTGCACAGAGCCCTGACCTCAACTACATCGAACACCTTTGGAATTAATTGGAACACCGAGTGCGAGTCAGGCCTTATCGCCCAACATCAGTGCCCGACCTCACTAATGCTCTTGTGGCTGAATGGAAGCAAGTCCCCACAGCAATGTTCCAGCATCTAGTGGAAAGCTTTCCTAGAAGAGTGGGCTGTGAGGGGACAAACTCCATTTTAATGCCCATGATTTTGTGGCACAGTTGGTAGAGCACGGTGCTTGTAACAACAGGATCGTCGGTTTGAAAAAGTATGTATGCAGTACTGTAAGTCGCTTCGGCTAAAAACATCTGCTAAAAGGCAAACATTATATACCCTACATACTAGATTTCAGTCCATTGATGTGGGTTGAAAAGTTTTTGAAATATCTCCCGAGAAGGAATGTTAGTGTTCAGTTTGCCAAAGCAAATCCAAAGCAAAGCTCTCGCAATAGCATCGGAGAGAAACTGGTCTAACAACAATCTGTGTTAATTACATCCATGGTGTTAAGGAGACAGGACCTTGGCACCGTTTCTCAACGTTCTCTGCCAACACAAGGCCAAAGATACCAACAAACGCAGTAATTCCCTGCATCGTTGAACAACCACATTCTCTTTTCCCACACTACTTGAAACATGACACCACCTCTTACCCAATGTCAGGGATGTGCGGAAACATGCCCGTGCAATACAGTCACAGGTGTGAGGTTAATTTTGTATTTTATAAGAATAAAAGTGTACCAGTTTTTCTCTCTGACATGTCTAAACTGTTTCCTTTGATGATAAACAGAGTTCTAGTTCCATGGTTTCCCTTCATTAAGTAACTTCCATATGCTTGGCAAGGGATGTACTGCAAACAAATCAGTTTTTAGGAAAGTGTTAATAGTAAAAGGAAGCAAGGAAGGTAAATAGCGTAGATGGCCTTAGAGCTGAATCACACTGCTTCACTCCCAGAGCCTTCCTGAATCCCTGATAGGAGGTTGTCCAACACAGACAGATAGATGGGACAACAGTGAGCTGACTGTCGCAAAGTAATTCAATAAATCTCAACAACAAACCTTGGTACTTGACAGCTAAGGGTTTCATCCCCTCTTCTATCACTCTTCTCGGTTTCCGGGTGAGGTTTTGGGTTGGGCAACAAGGGACAAGGGTGGGGTGCATTGTAGTTCACAGAAATAAAGATATATTGGATAGGAAACAAACTGAATTTGGAGGAAATGTTTAAGGGATGGGTTGGGGATGAGGATGGGATACAGACCCGGTTTAGGGGAAGGCTTTTGGGTTGGGGGAGGGGATAAACAACTTTATTAAAATAGAAAGAAAAGGTATGGATCTGCTCTTCCAGATGCCGAGGGAGGGATTGCTTCAATACATACTGAGACACTAGACACTGGGCCTGATTGGACAGAGTATCTGCTTTTTTTTGTCCATATAAACATATGGATGGGTGGGAGAAGCAAGGCAGACCAGGAGCAAGGAAGGAGGGTGTGGTCAAAGCAAGGCATCCACCCAGCCTAAATGGATTTAAAGGTGCTTTTGAGAAAACAATTGACTATATGTTCAACTATTGTTCTTTCCCAACATCATTTTATTTAAAACAAACTATATTAGGATAAAAGAACGTAACTACGAGGAGGGGGGGGGTGTAGGATACGAACCCTTGTTAGGGTAAGGGATGGGGTTTGGGTGGGGGGGTGGTAGAAGATATGAACCCGGATAAGGATAAGGGTAGATGGAAGGGGGAAGGGTTAGATATCAATAAATTGGAAAGATAAAATACAATAAAAAAGGTAATAAATATTATTCATATTGTTTTTATTTTTTATAAAATAAAATATGGCAACGTATAAATAAAGTCAGTTGTGCATGGCTATGTCAGAGATAGAGGGATATGTTGGGTCAGTTTTCAGCCAGGCAGCATGTTGGACATGGGTGTGTCTGTGGTCAAGTCGGCCTCTTCCACAGCTTCCTTCAATGATGGGTTATTGATGGCTTTGTTAATTAGCTTCTGACCAATGACCGAATGTCTGTCTTTGATTGTGTGTCCAGATATGCTGTGGGTGAAATTATTACTGGTTGGTAGTCTGTAGGCCATTTTTATAGCTATTTTTTTGGATTGTCTGTAGCCAATTAATCTGCTGTGGTGAGGCTGTTATCCAGGCTGGTAGGGCATATACAGTGCCTTGCGAAAGTATTCGGCCCCCTTGAACTTTGCGACCTTTTGCCACATTTCAGGCTTCAAACATAAAGATATAAAACTGTATTTTTTTGTGAAGAATCAACAGCAAGTGGGACACAATCATGAAGTGGAACGACATTTATTGGATATTTCAAACTTTTTTAACAAATCAAAAACTGAAAAATTGGGCGTGCAAAATTATTCAGCCCCTTTACTTTCAGTGCAGCAAACTCTCTCCAGAAGTTCAGTGAGGATCTCTGAATGATCCAATGTTGACCTAAATGACTAATGATGATAAATACAATCCACCTGTGTGTTAACAAGTCTCCGTATAAATGCACCTGCACTGTGATAGTCTCAGAGGTCCGTTAAAAGCGCAGAGAGCATCATGAAGAACAAGAAACACACCAGGCAGGTCCGAGATACTGTTGTAAAGAAGTTTAAAGCCGGATTTGGATACAAAAAGATTTTCCAAGCTTTAAACATCCCAAGGAGCACTGTGCAAGCGATAATATTGAAATGGAAGGAGTATCAGACCACTGCAAATCTACCAAGACCTGGCCGTCCCTCTAAACTTTCAGCTCATACAAGGAGAAGACTGATCAGAGATGCAGCCAAGAGGCCCATTATCACTCTGGATGAACTGCAGAGATCTACAGCTGAGGTGGGAGACTCTGTCCATAGGACAACAATCAGTCGTATATTGCACAAATCTGGCCTTTATGGAAGAGTGGCAAGAAGAAAGCCATTTCTTAAAGATATCCATAAAAAGTGTTGTTTAAAGTTTGCCACAAGCCACCTGGGAGACACACCAAACATGTGGAAGAAGGTGCTCTGGTCAGATGAAACCAAAATTGAACTTTTTGGCAACAATGCAAAACGTTATGTTTGGCGTAAAAGCAACACAGCTGAACACACCATCCCCACTGTCAAACATGGTGGTGGCAGCATCATGGTTTGGGCCTGCTTTTCTTCAGCAGGGACAGGGAAGATGGTTAAAATTGATGGGAAGATGGATGGAGCCAAATACAGGACCATTCTGGAAGAAAACCTGATGGAGTCTGCAAAAGACCTGAGACTGGGACGGAGATTTGTCTTCCAACAAGACAATGATCCAAAACATAAAGCAAAATCTACAATGGAATGGTTCAAAAATAAACATATCCAGGTGTTAGAATGGCCAAGTCAAAGTCCAGACCTGAATCCAATTGAGAATCTGTGGAAAGAACTGAAAACTGCTGTTCACAAATGCTCTCCATCCAACCTCACTGAGCTTGAGCTGTTTTGCAAGGAGGAATGGGAAAAAATGTCAGTCTCTCGATGTGCAAAACTGATAGAGACATACCCCAAGCGACTTACAGCTGTAATCGCAGCAAAAGGTGGCGCTACAAAGTATTAACTTAAGGGGGCTGAATAATTTTGCACGCCCAATTTTTCAGTTTTTGATTTGTTAAAAAAGTTTGAAATATCCAATAAATGTCGTTCCACTTCATGATTGTGTCCCACTTGTTGTTGATTCTTCACAAAAAAATACAGTTTTATATCTTTATGTTTGAAGCCTGAAATGTGGCAAAAGGTCGCAAAGTTCAAGGGGGCCGAATACTTTCGCAAGGCACTGTACAAAGAGAGATCGGATATAGCTGATATAAACTTTCAACATTGTCTGCGATGGGTCTCCATATTTTCTTCTGCACAGGGTTTTTAAGTGGTTGAGTCTTTTTCATCCCTCTCTCTCTATGTTCGCTATGTGTTGTCCAGTGCATGTTCTTCTGAAAAGTGATGCCATGGAATTCAGCCTCTTTTTCAACTTATTTCGCCATAGAGCTTGAGGTCTAAGAGGACACATTGGGTCTTTTGTGGGTTCAACTTTACGCGTCACATGTTAAACCATGTCTCGATCTCTTGAATAGACTGCTGGAGCTGGACCAGTAGCAGAGGTCGTCAGCAAACTGTGAGACTTGACCTATGGTGGGTGGGGGGTTAATAGATGTCTGACATGTATAAGAGGAAGAGTAGTGGGCTTAAGACTGCCCCCTGTGGGGCCAATTGCTTCATGGGTAAATGGTGGGTTATTGCTGTGGAGACCTTTAATTGTGTGGTTGTGGAGGAAGCTGGTGATTATGTTTCTGATGGAGGGTCATAGTTTAAGACTGGAGTCTGCAAGTTCATATCACAGCCCATTATGCCACATGTCTTATGAAAGTCTTAGAATGTTATCTGTGGTTGATCTTGTTTTTCTGAAGCCAGCCTGATGGAATCCATGAAGGCCCATTTCCTCAGTGTGGCTGCTCAGTCTTTGGGTGAGTAATCTCTCAAACAGCTTTCCAACATGGCTGCGGGGGCTGATTTGTCTGTAGCTTGTGACGTTGTATGGATCTTTACCAGGTTTACGAATCATTATAACAACTGCAGATTTCCAAGGAAGGGGGAAATGGCCGTGGGTGAGACATGAGGGGAAGAGGTTGGAAAGGAGGTGCAGGTATTCATCGGGTGCTTGTTTGATGAGTGTGCTGTCAACGTTGTCTTCCCCAGATGCTTTGTTTTTCATTTTCTTCAGATGGATTTTAGTTTCTTCAATAGTGAGGGATCGAGCCTCCCGGGTGACGCAGTGGTCTAAGGCACTGCATCGCACTGCTAGCTGTGCTACTAGAGACTCTGGGTTCGAGCCCAGGTTCTGTTGCAGCCGGCCGCGACCGGGAAGTCCATGGGGCGACGCACAATTGGCCTAGCGTTGTCCGGGTTAGGGAGGGTTTGGCAGGTAGGGATATCCTTGTCTCATCGTGCACTAGCGACTCCTGTGGCGGGCCGGGCGCAGTGCACGCTGACCAGGTCGCCAGGTTCACGGTGTTTCCTCCGACACATTAGTGCGGCTGGCTTCCGGGTTGGATGCGCGCTGTGTTAAGAAGCAGTGTGGCTTGGTTGGGTTGTGTTTCGGAGGACGCATGGCTTTCGACCTTCGTCTCTCCCGAGCCTGTACGGGAGCTGTAGCGATGAGACAAGATAGTAGTTACTAACAATTGGATACCACGAAATTGGGGAGAAAAAGGGGGTAAAATTTTTAAATAAAAATAGGGAGGAACCGGGTGAGAGGAGGGTCTACTGGTGTCGGGAGAGAGGTTTGCTTTTCCATTCTTGGTCAAAGAGAGGGTCATTGGCGTAAGAGTGGACATTTTGTAGGTGGTTTCTGAATAGTATTTCTTTGTTAACTTCTATGAGTTGGTCTTGGGACTTCAACACAGGAATGATATTGTTGGTTTTGTTTCCGTTAATGCCTTAGATGTTTTACCAGAAGGTCTGGGGTTTGGTGTCTGAATCTAGCTGGTGGTAAAAGACAGTCCACTGTTTCTGTTTATGAAGGGTGACTTGATGTACAATATGATTCTGTAGCCAGTTAACTTCTGTTTTCAAGTTTGGTGCTCTTGTTCTGATAAAATCACTCCAGACCTTTCTCTTCTGCTTGATAAGGCTGAGGATGTGTGGTGGGAGTTGTTGACTTGGTGGTAAGAGAAATAGTCTCTTTCGGGCCTGGATGAGGAGGACACTCCCGAGCCTCTCAGCCAGCTGGTCCAGCTCCTTGGTGTTCTGTGTTGCTGCTGCAATCTTTGTTATGCATTTTCTGTATTTTTCCCAGTTTGCATTCTTGTAGTTGTATCTTTGTTTTGCAGGTGCTTGTTGAAGTTGGAGGGAAAAGGAGGCAAGGACAGAAAGGGGGTCACTTCCCACGTCATGACTGACGGAGAAGCTGAGGAGTTTAGCAACCAGGTCAGGGGAGCAGAGGACAAGGTCAAGGATGTCTGCAGTGGAGGTGGAAGAGGAGTGGATGTGTGCGGGCTCATCAATGTTGAGCATGCTCAGGTTTGTGTTGTTGAGGATGTCCCTTAGTACTCTTCCGAGTGGTTTATTGTGTTACAGTTATTGAGGTTGGACAGTATATAGTGGCTATCAGGGGAGCTGTGTGTGCATTTAAAAATATTTTTGCTGCAGTGTACACATTGTTGTTAAGTTCCTCTTTTGTGAGGTTAAAAACAGCTTCAGAGTACTCAACAATGAGGCATCGCCTCATCAACAAAACGGTTTGAAGTACTAATACAAGATTCCTCATTCTTGGCTTTAACATTTTAATAAAGGATCAACCAGAGGGATGCAGAGGGGGTGTGGCACTGCTCTTAAGGATTACCTCCTTTTTTTCAATTTTCGCCTAAAATGACATAACCAAATCTAACTGCATGTAGCTCAGGCCCCGAAGCAAGTATATGCATATTATTGGTACCATTTGAAAGGAAACACTTTGAAGTTTACGTAAATGTGAAAGGAATGTAGTAGAATATAACAATAATCTGGTAAAAGATTATACAAAGAAAAAAACAACTGTTCTTTTGTAAAAAAAAAAATGTACCGTCATCTTTGAAATGCAAGAGAAAGGCCATAATGTATTATTCCAGCCCAGGTGCAATTTAGATTTTGGCCACTAGATGGCATCAGTGTATGTGCAAAGTTTTAGACTGATCCAATTGCATTTCTGTTCAAAATGTTGTATCAAGACTGCCCAAATGTGCCTAATTTGTTTATTAACCTCTTGAAACTCTAGGGGCAGTATTTCATTTTTGGATGAAAAACGTTCCCGTTTTAAACAAGATATTTTGTCATGAAAAGATGCTCGACTATGCATATAATTGACAGCTTTGGAAAGAAAACACTGACGTTTCCAAATCTGCAAAGATATTATCTGTGAGTGCCACAGAACTGATGCTACAGGCGAAACCAAGATGAAATTTCAAACAGGAAGTACCCCAGATTTTGGAGGCGCTGTGTTCCAATGTCTCCTTATATGGCTGTGAATGCGCAAGGAATGAGCCTACACTTTCTGTCGTTTCCCCAAGGTGTTTGCAGCATTGTGACGTATTTGTAGGCATATCATTGGAAAATTGATCATAAGAGACTACATTTACCAGGTGTCCGCCTGGTGTCCTCCGTCGAAACTATTGCGTAATCTCCAGGTGCGTGCATGTTTCCATTTTGAAGAGAGGAAAAACTAAACTGCCACGAGTGACTTATCATCGAATAGATATGTGAAAAACACCTTGAGGATTGATTCTAAACAACGTTTGCCATGTTTCTGTCGATATTATGGAGTTAATTTGGAAAAAAGTTTGCGTTTTAATGACTGAATTTTCGGGGTTTTTTCTCAGCCAAACGTGATGAACAAAACGGAGCGATTTCTCCTACACAAATAATATTTTTGGAAAAACGGAACATTTGCTATCTAACTGAGAGTCTCCTCATTGAAAACATCCGAAGTTCTTCAAAGGTAAATTATTTTATTTGAATGCTTTTCTTGTTTTTGTGAAAATATTGCCTGCTGAATGCTAGGCTTAATGCTATGCTAGCTATCAATACTCTTACACAAATGCTTGTTTAGCTATGGTTGAAAAGCATATTTTGAAAATCTGAGATGACAGTGTTGTTAACAAAAGGCTAAGCTTGAGAGCCAATATATTTATTTCATTTCATTTGCGATTTTCATGAATAGTTAACGTTAAGTTATGCTAATGAGCTTGAGGCTATACTTAAGATCCCGGATACGGGATTGCTCGTCGCTAGAGGTTAATAACTTGTCATGTTCAAAATGTTGAACTCTCGTCAAACAATAGCATGGTATTATCTTGCTGTAATAGCTACTGTAAATTGGACTGTGCAGTTAGATTAACAAGAATTTAAGCTTTCTGCCAATATCAGATATGTCTATGTCCCGGGAAGTTTCTTGTTATTTACAACCTCATGCTAATCACATTAGCCTACGTTAGCTCAACAGTCCTGTGGAAGGGACACCGATCCCGAAGAAGTTTTAAACCATTTCTTCGTCTCCGAAAAAAATTTGCAGGTCCTCATTCAGGTGAGTAGTGTTATTAAGAAGCTGGGAGCCAGAGAGACTTGGTGTCGTGGGATGGCTGGTAGTGGCAGTGCTGGTGGGGTTGATGGTGTTAGCAGTAGCAGTAGTGGGCTTGGTTGTGGTGAGGGCTAGATAGGTATACATCTTTCCCACCAGGCAGTTAGCTAGATGTTGTTGACAAATTATATAATGGTTTTGGTATGACGGTGATGACATCATTAAGCTGTGAGCTGGATGTATAATAACAACCCAAACACTTGGTAAGTGTGGGAGTACACAGTACTGTATTTCTGCCCTCGGTTGGTCAGATGTTACTTTCCTTCTATGGTCACGAGGTGGTCGAACAGCGAAGCCAGCAACCACTTTCACATCTGGTTGTTTGGTCACTGAGTTTCCATCTTCTGAGTTCTGCAGCTATATTAATCCGGAGTTGTTGGCCATGTTAACTTAACAGTCCAAGGCAGCTAGCCATTTTTCAGGTCCGTGGGCAGAGGCGGCATATTTAATGCAATGAAACCTCTGCAAGAGGAAAAAAAAGTACACCACTGTGGAGAGATTTAGAAAATGTCAGGCCGCTTGCTCTTTACATCCCATAATACTGTGCCCGAGGACACATTTCGTTCCACCCACACTCCGACGCTGGTGCCCTGTGATGTCAGCGAAATAAAAGCGTGTCGTGCTCTTCCTTCGACTGCTAATCCCCCCAAGAACACACTATTTCTGCACCGCCTTTCAAGGCTCAACATCAGCATCATACACTGAAGAAAAATGGAACGAAACAATTTCAAAGATTTTACTGAGCTACAATTCATATAGGAAAATCAGTCAATTGAAAAAAAACATTTTTAGACCATAATCTATGGATTTCACATGACTGGGATTACAGAATACAGTATCTCTGTGCAATCAAATTTCCATGGATAAAATGCAATGGTGTTCATTGTCCATAGCTTATGCCTGAACCCTACCATAACCCTACCACCACCATGGGGCACTCTGTTCACATCAGCAAACCGCTCGCCCACACAATGCCATCTGCCCAATACAGGTGAAATAGGGATTAATCCATGAAGATGAATCAGCGTGCCAGCGGCCATCGAAGGTGAGCATTTGCCCACTGAAAAAGTTGGTTACGACGCCAAACTGCAGTCAGGTCAAGACCCTGATGAGGACGACGAGCACGCAGATGAGCTTCCCTGAGATGGTTTCTGACAGTTGGTGTAGAAATTATTGGGTTGTGCTAACTGTTTCATCAGCTGTCCATGTGGCTGGTCTCCGACTATCCCGCAGATGAAGAAGTCAGATGTGGAGGTCCTGGGCTGGCATGGTTACACATGGTCTCCGGTTGTGAGGCCGGTTGGACGTACTGACACATTTTCTAAAATGACGTTGAAGGTGGCTTATGGTAGAGAAATTAACATTTCATTCTCTGGCAAGAGCTTTGGTGGACATCCCTACAGTCAGCATGCCAGTTGCACTCTCCCTCAAAACTTGCGACATCTGTGGCATTGTGTTGTGTAACAAAACTACACATTTTATTGGCCTTTTATTGTCCCCCGCACAAGATGCACCCGAGTAATGATCATACTGTTCAATCAGCTTCTTGATATGTCACACCTGTCAGGTGGATGGATTATATTGGCAAAGGAGAAATGCTCACCAACAGGGATGTAAACAAGCTAATAAGCTTTTTGTGCGTATGGAACATTTCTGGGATCTTTTATTTCAGCTCATGAAACCAACACTTTAAATGTTGTGTTTATATTTTTGTTCAGTATGCCAAACCCAATCCAGTTGTATACTATACATACTAGGCATTTTCTATATATGGCTCGTATCCGATACATTTAGATTCGAATAGAACATCTAGCCCAACAACATAGCCTACATGTTCATAAAGGTTGCTTTAAGACAAAAATAGATCGAAGAGAACATATATACCAAAAACACATGTGCCACCACTGCCAGTAGTACTAGTAACGTTAACAAAGGTTCCTTTAAGACAAAACGGACAGACTGTCTCAGAGCAGGGGGTGAATCACAGTAAAAATGTTATAGGAAACTGAGAGGGGCAGGGCAAAACCACATACAACCACATCAAGTTCAAACTCAACTCAAGTGGCTATAGCCAACCCTAAAAATCGTAATGTTCTCCACGTAGGTTGGGTCTGATTTCAGGTTGACAACGTCTCCAACTCTAATTCCTCCACACCAAAACTCTGCATCACTCCTCCAAACGACACTAATTCATTTGAAATGGGTCACTAGCCAAGGGACCCCAAACACAGCACCGCTCAGTCAACAGTTCATAATGAACGCTTCATGAGAATCAACGACGAGAAAAATCGCTCATCACTTCACAAAACCCTTTTAGTATGATGCCTGATTTAAATTCAGTTTGTGTCCCCGGTCCCAGGATTCAGGAAGCGGGACAGTATCTCTGTATACAACGACACAGTGTGTCACATAGCCACACATGGGAGCTCCGTTGGAGGCTGGAGCTGATCAAAACATTCCTCTGAAGGAGCACACAAGCTAACCACTGTGAGCCACTTAAACACTCAAATATGAGAGAAAGAGCCCAAAGAAGGCATGAAAGCAGTCAGGGAGACACTGGAAGACACCACAGCACAGCACAGGCAGCATTCCTGTTCAATAAGCATTAACTACTGTATGAAAGCAAAAGGATGAGAGAGGGATGGATAGAGAAGAGAGAGCGAACAATATATACACATGTTCAATGAGATAGAAGACTTACAGAGTTGAGAGTTAAAGTTTTCTCCATGTATGGGGCTGTGTGCAGCGTGTGTGTTTGGCTTGTCTTCAGCGCTGCTGCAGCTCCACACGCCCGGTGTGTGTAAACAAGTCCATCCGCAGGCGCGCTCTGCGGTGTGTGTGTGTGTTTGCAGCCAGGGAGAGCTCAACTCAGGGGCAGTGCAGGAACGCCCAAGATCCTGACAGCTACTGAGAGTTCAAACAATCTCTCTCTCTGCTGCTGCTGTGGCTTGTTTCCTCTTTCCCTCCTTCCCTCTCTCTACCCTCCCCCCTTTACCTCTCTATTTCTCTGTTACTCCCTCTCCCTCCTCTGTCTTCATTCCTCCTCACCGTTCCTGCTACGCCCACAAAGTAGATGTCAGAACTACGCTATCCAGCCTATGATATGAGGGGGAAACACAAAACCTTAGACTAACATATGGGAGAACCTTCAACTCTTTGCACACACATGTCATCGGTACACAAAATAGCATATACTCACAAGCATTCCTTCACACCATTTGCAATGCATTCATACACAGACCACAGAAACGCACAGACACTACAAACAGAAACGCTCCATGTCATCTCAGAAGTTTGTGAACTGTGTTGTGCTTGCCTTCCATCGTCTACTTAGTGTGCAAAGTGTCTGATTTGAGTCAGAAATTAAAGCCTGCGATGAGGAAGGAATCGGCTCGGGTGCAAGGAGGGGTGCCGGCAGGTCTTTGACAAGTGTGCGGAAAAACAAATAGAAGAGATACAAAGCGCCACATTCTTTAACATGCCCAAACAAAAAGGGGGTTGGCAAAGCTCCAGTGTGCAGCGAGCCGCTCCTATCGCTCTAACCCCACACACACAAAATACAGTGTCTTCAGAAAGTATTCACAACCCTAGACTTTTTTCCACATTTTGTTGTGTTACAGCCTTAGTTTAAAATAGATTAAATGTAGATGTTTGTGTCACTGGCCTACACACAATACAGCCCAAATTGTCAAAGTGGAATTATGTTTGTAGAAATGTTTACAAATTAATTTAAAATGAAAAGCTGAAATGTCTTGAGTCAATAAGTATTCAACTCGTTTGTTGTGGCAAGTGTAAATACATTCAGGAGTAATTTGATTAACAAGTAACATAAAACGTTGCATGGACTCACTCTTTGTGGAATAATGGTGTTTAACATGATTTTTGAATCACTACCTCATCTCTGTACCCCATACATACAATTATGTGTAAGGTCCCTCAGTCATGAATTTAAAACACAGATTCAACCACAAAGACCAGAGGTTTTCCAGTGCCTCACAAAGAAGAGCACCTACTGGTAGATGGGTAAAAATAAAATAAAAAGCAGACATTGAATATCCCTTTGAGCATGGTGAAGTTATTCATGACACTTTTTACTTGGCTCATCGCTTTCTAGCAACCCCTTGTGGCGGGCCAGCTGTATGCACATTGACTCTGGTCGTCGGTTGAACGGTGTTTCCTCTGACACATTTGTGCGGCTCGCTTCTCGGTTAAGCAGGCGGGTGTTAAGAAGTGCAGTTTGGTGGGTCATGTTCAGAGGACGCATGACACGACCTTCGCTTCTCCCGAGCCCGTTAGGGAGTTGAAGCGATGAGACAAGATCGTAATTGGATATCACGAATTTGGGGAGAAAAGGGGGGGGGGGGGGGGGGGGGGGGGAATAAAATAAACATAAATATTAAAATAAATAAACATTTAAAATTAAATTAAATAAATCGTCTTGAAAATCATTGTACCATCTAAACCGCTGTGAAATATATTTTCCACAACCAAAACTATTGCTGTTTCTGCTGGTTTACAAAACCGAAAATAAACTTCTTAGTTTCTTAGACTTGCTTTCAAGTAGAATGATAGATCTATAACTCACATTTCTATGTGATTCTGGTCGGGTCGCACAAAAAGTTCCATATTGCCACTAAGAGAGCTTGAAGAATATTGTACAATTCAGGTGTGCAAAGCTCTTAAACCATGTTCACATTGGCAGTTTGAAGTGACTCAAATCCTATTTATTTGCATATCCGATTGAAAAATCGGTTATTTTTCCTGCAGTCTGAACAGCCAAAAAGCACATGGAATCGGATATTTCAAGACACATTTCAAACCACTGTTGTAGGTGGTTTGAAGTCAGATACAAATCTGATTCCTGTGTCTGAACGGTCAAATCTAATTTATTTGCCCTCAAGTGGTTTTTAGACCGTTATTCGGCATATCTTGTTCTTGCTAGCTACTCTGTTGACAGTTTGACAAGAGCATGTGGTAGCTAACTAGCTTGATAATGTTTACAAACAAATTTGTAAATTTGCTAGAAAGCTAAACAGCTACCTAGCTAGCTGGATGACTGCTGTGGCTAGCCAAAAAGGACTCACGTTGAAAGCTGGGTCCTCTTATCCTTTGAGGCTTTAAAAAGGGGTTCTTACTCTATGATTTTGAACATTCAAAACAACTGGGAAATGTCCATGGCAGGCATTGTTGTCACCTTAGCTGGCTACATAACTAATACCTTAGCTCGCTACATTAGCACAAGCATCACCACCAAACTTTGCTAGGTATAGCTCCGCCTTATCTCAGCTCACTGGTCACCATAGCAATACCCAGCCGTAGCACGCGCTCCAGCAGATATATTTCACTGGTCATCCCCAAAGCCAACACTTCCTTTCGCCGCCTTTCCTTACAGTTCTCTGCTGGGGGGGGGGGAATAAAATAAACATAAATATTAAAATAAATAAACATTTAAAATTAAATTAAATAAATCGTCTTGAAAATCATTGTACCATCTAAACCGCTGTGAAATATATTTTCCACAACCAAAACTATTGCTGTTTCTGCTGGTTTACAAAACCGAAAATAAACTTCTTAGTTTCTTAGACTTGCTTTCAAGTAGAATGATAGATCTATAACTCACATTTCTATGTGATTCTGGTCGGGTCGCACAAAAAGTTCCATATTGCCACTAAGAGAGCTTGAAGAATATTGTACAATTCAGGTGTGCAAAGCTCTTAAACCATGTTCACATTGGCAGTTTGAAGTGACTCAAATCCTATTTATTTGCATATCCGATTGAAAAATCGGTTATTTTTCCTGCAGTCTGAACAGCCAAAAAGCACATGGAATCGGATATTTCAAGACACATTTCAAACCACTGTTGTAGGTGGTTTGAAGTCAGATACAAATCTGATTCCTGTGTCTGAACGGTCAAATCTAATTTATTTGCCCTCAAGTGGTTTTTAGACCGTTATTCGGCATATCTTGTTCTTGCTAGCTACTCTGTTGACAGTTTGACAAGAGCATGTGGTAGCTAACTAGCTTGATAATGTTTACAAACAAATTTGTAAATTTGCTAGAAAGCTAAACAGCTACCTAGCTAGCTGGATGACTGCTGTGGCTAGCCAAAAAGGACTCACGTTGAAAGCTGGGTCCTCTTATCCTTTGAGGCTTTAAAAAGGGGTTCTTACTCTATGATTTTGAACATTCAAAACAACTGGGAAATGTCCATGGCAGGCATTGTTGTCACCTTAGCTGGCTACATAACTAATACCTTAGCTCGCTACATTAGCACAAGCATCACCACCAAACTTTGCTAGGTATAGCTCCGCCTTATCTCAGCTCACTGGTCACCATAGCAATACCCAGCCGTAGCACGCGCTCCAGCAGATATATTTCACTGGTCATCCCCAAAGCCAACACTTCCTTTCGCCGCCTTTCCTTACAGTTCTCTGCTGGGGGGGGGGGAATAAAATAAACATAAATATTAAAATAAATAAACATTTAAAATTAAATTAAATAAATCGTCTTGAAAATCATTGTACCATCTAAACCGCTGTGAAATATATTTTCCACAACCAAAACTATTGCTGTTTCTGCTGGTTTACAAAACCGAAAATAAACTTCTTAGTTTCTTAGACTTGCTTTCAAGTAGAATGATAGATCTATAACTCACATTTCTATGTGATTCTGGTCGGGTCGCACAAAAAGTTCCATATTGCCACTAAGAGAGCTTGAAGAATATTGTACAATTCAGGTGTGCAAAGCTCTTAAACCATGTTCACATTGGCAGTTTGAAGTGACTCAAATCCTATTTATTTGCATATCCGATTGAAAAATCGGTTATTTTTCCTGCAGTCTGAACAGCCAAAAAGCACATGGAATCGGATATTTCAAGACACATTTCAAACCACTGTTGTAGGTGGTTTGAAGTCAGATACAAATCTGATTCCTGTGTCTGAACGGTCAAATCTAATTTATTTGCCCTCAAGTGGTTTTTAGACCGTTATTCGGCATATCTTGTTCTTGCTAGCTACTCTGTTGACAGTTTGACAAGAGCATGTGGTAGCTAACTAGCTTGATAATGTTTACAAACAAATTTGTAAATTTGCTAGAAAGCTAAACAGCTACCTAGCTAGCTGGATGACTGCTGTGGCTAGCCAAAAAGGACTCACGTTGAAAGCTGGGTCCTCTTATCCTTTGAGGCTTTAAAAAGGGGTTCTTACTCTATGATTTTGAACATTCAAAACAACTGGGAAATGTCCATGGCAGGCATTGTTGTCACCTTAGCTGGCTACATAACTAATACCTTAGCTCGCTACATTAGCACAAGCATCACCACCAAACTTTGCTAGGTATAGCTCCGCCTTATCTCAGCTCACTGGTCACCATAGCAATACCCAGCCGTAGCACGCGCTCCAGCAGATATATTTCACTGGTCATCCCCAAAGCCAACACTTCCTTTCGCCGCCTTTCCTTACAGTTCTCTGCTGCCAATGACTGGAACGAATTGCAAAAATCACGGAAGTTGGAGACTTAAACTTCCCTGACTAACTTTAAGCGTCAGCTGCCAGACAGCTCACCGATCGTTGCAGCTGTACACAGCCCATCTGTAAATAGCTCATCCAACCAACTACCTACCTCATCCCCATATTTGTTTTTGTTTTTCTGCTCTTTTGCACACCAGTATTTCTACTTGCACATCCTCATCTGCACATATATCACTCCAATGTAAATTGCTAAATTGTAATTACTTCACCACTATGGCCTATTTATTGCCTTACCTCTTTACTCCATTTGCACACACTGTATATAGATTTTTCTATTGTGTTATTGACTGTACTTTTGTTTATCCCACGTGTAACTCTGTGTCGTTGTTTTTGTCGCACTGCTTTGCTTTATCTTGGCCAGGTTGCAGTTGTAAATGAGAACTTGTTCTCAACTGGTCTACCTGGTTAAATAAAGGTCAAATAAAATAATACATCAGCCTACACCACTGCCCACACACCCGTCATTACTTTGACAACTAGTGTAGCCATGTCAGCAAATGACTGCTGTCTGAACACGCACAAATCCGATTTGGTCACTTGTAACTTGCTGCTTGGACAGTCAGTAGTCCAAAATGTATTTCAACAACTAAACTGAATTGAGCATTAAGGCTTGCAGCGTGAACAAGGCCTTAGAGACTTACCCAGAAAGACTCACAGCTGTTATCACTGCCTAAGGTGATTCTAACATGTATTGACTCAGGGATGTGAATACCTACAGTGGGGCAAAAAAGTATTTAGTCAGCCACCAATTGTGCAAGTTCTCCCACTTAAAAAGATGAGAGGCCTGTAATTTTCATCATAGGTACACTTCAACTATGACAGACAAAATGAGAAGAAAAAAAATTCATGAATTTATTTGCAAATTATGGTGGAAAATAAGTATTTGGTCACCTACAAACAAGCAAGATTTCTGGGTCTCACAGACCTGTAACTTCTTCTTTAAGAGGCTCCTCTGTCCTCCACTCATTACCTGTATTAATGGCACCTGCTTGAACTTGTTATCAGTATAAAATACACCTGTCCACAACCTCAAACAGTCACACTCCAAACTCCACTATGGCCAAGACCAAAGAGCTGTCAAGGACACCAGAAACAAAATTGTAGACCTGCACCAGGCTGGGAAGACTGAATCTGCAATAGGAAAGCAGCTTGGTTTGAAGAAATCAACTGTGAGAGCAATTATTACGAAATGGAAGACATACAAGACCACTGATAATCTCCCTCGATCTGGGGCTCCACGCAAGATCTCACCCCGTGGGGTCAAAATGATCACAAGAACGGTGAGCAAAAATCCCAGAACCACACGGGAGGACCTAGTGAATGACCTGCAGAGAGCTGGGACCAAAGTAACAAAGCCTACCATCAGTAACACACTACGCCACCAAGGACTCAAATCCTGCAATGCCAGACGTGTCCCCCTGCTTAAGCCAGTACATGTCCAGGCCCGTATGAAGTTGGCTAGAGAGCATTTGGATGATCCAGAAGAAGACTGGGAGAATGTCATATGGTCAGATGAAACCAAAATATAACTTTTTGGTAAAAACTCAACCTGTCATGTTTGGAGGACAAAAAATGCTGAGTTGTATCCAAAGAACACCATACCTACTGTGAAGCATGGGGGTGGAAACATCATGCTTTGGGGCTGTTTTTTTGCAAAGGGACCAGGACGACTGATCCGTGTAAAGGAAAGAATGAATGGGGCCATGTATCGTGAGATTTTGAGTGAAAACCTCCTTCCATCAGCAAGGGCATTGAAGATGAAACGTGGCTGGGTCTTTCAGCATGACAATGATCCCAAACACACCGCCCGGGCAACGAAGGAGTGGCTTTGTAAGAAGCATTTCAAGGTCCTGGAGTGGCCTAGCCAGTCTCCAGATCTCAACCCCATAGAAAATCTTTGGAGGGAGTTGAAAGCCCGTGTTGCCCAGCAACAATCCCAAAACATCACTGCTCTAGAGGAGATCTGCATGGAGGAATGGGCCAAAATACCAGCAACAGTGTGTGAAAACCTTGTAAAGACTTACAGAAAACGTTTGACCTCTGTCATTGCCAAATACTTATTTTCCACCATAATTTGCAAATAAATTCATTAAAAATCCTACAATGTGATTTTCTGGATTTTTTTTCTCATCTTGTCTGTCATAGTTGAAGTGTACCTATGATGAAAATTACAGGCCTCATCTTTTTAAGTGGGAGAACATGCACAATTGGTGGCAGACTAAATACTTTTTCGCCCCACTGTATGTAAATAAGATATTTCTGGATTTCTGTCATTTTGAATTCAGGCTGTAACACAACAAAATATGGAATACATCAAGGGTTATGAATACTTCAGAAAGGCTCTGTACATCAACCACTGATCATCACAGTCCTCTGCTGAGACCAAACGGCAACCAGGAAAAACACCAGATTAGGCCAGCCGACAGGACAATCTGGGGCAGCTACGTGTCAGAGGCTCTATGATGTGCAGAAAATATAACAGCGTTTACCGATTCCTGACTCCTATTGCCACTGCTCTGACGCACACTACTGACCACGGAAAAAGAAACACGGCCCCGGCTTCCTGAGCATCAAACGGAGAGAGGTTATCCACAGGCAGGGGTCTCGCCACAACGCAGCTGGAAAGGTCTACCAGGGTCCCATGGTGTCCGCTCATGTCCAGATGTATGCAGTGACCAATGGCGTCTTATCACATTTTGGATTCGCACAGCGTGAGAAAAGGGCTCAACAACATCCTAAGGAACTGAGGAAGGAACTTTAGGAGTCAGGAGGGTAGTCGTAGGAAAAGCTCCCCTCAAAAAACACCTTCCAATCCCTGTGTAATGGGATATTCCAATATGATGCAAACATATTAACAAACATGTGTGTTCACCTTTGCTTCTGGAGAGGCTTAGATACGATGACACTTGCAATTTATACGGTGAGGAACAACTAACAATATAAGAAATCTTACAGTTTGGGTGCTTTGATGTAGCTTGTACTTCATGCCCCAGTTTGTCATTCCATATTTTTCTTTACGGAATGCCTTTCCTTATCATAAAAGAGCAGATTACTTATCTATTGCTGTCATCTTCTCTAGCATTGAATACAGTAGCTGATCATGTTACCAGGCAGGATAATAGACATGGAGGTTCCATTACAGGGTGTGGTATTAGGGGGCTTATGACACTGAATCAATGGTTCACGGAATCCAACACAGTGTAAATACAGAGAAAAATAACTGCCTAACCTCTGCAAATATATTACCTATTATCTCAGCATAGTTTATAATCATATCCCTTATGGCTGAGATCTGCTAGTGCAGAGAATTTAGGAGGGACTCATTGATCTTTGACTGATAATTCTGTGAAGCTGCTAAACCAGACTGAATGAAACTATGGTGTCTGCAGCATTCAGTCTAGTTTAGCCAGGCTGGTGACGCTGAGCCCTCGGGGTAATGAGCTCTTGACGTGGAAACCAGGGGTGGGTGATAGCCATAGATGAGGATCTAATCGTCTTTGGCCGCCATTAGAACAAAACCTCAAAAAGTAATTACCTGAAACTGACTTGCCTAGTTAAATAAAGGTTAAATAAAATATATATATTTTTAATTTATACCATCAGCATTGGTGAATTTCACTCATTGCACTTATTTCATCATGGTTCCAGGGTGGCTGAAATAGTGACTGCACAAGGAAAATCCCCAAGGACCAGCAACTCCTAAGAGACCCTTAAGTTTGAACTCCACAGTTTCATAACATGGAAATGTACATCTTGGGGAAAACGCTATACTGTAAATGCGAGGCTCTCTTGGCCGAACTGTGTTCAAATTCACTTAGCCCCACTTAGGTAAGTGGGCAGCCGGCCGCTGACCAAAATGCAATTTAGCTCATTGAATACACACAAGTCTTAGTGTTCCAGGAAACACTTTAGGGAATTGTACTACTCTTACTTACTGTTCCCCATTTGAACTGGGGATTCCCATTCAGTCTGTGGCCACCCAAATAGAGCCTTTTTTGCTTCACAAGTAGCTAGGCCAAAGCTATTTCTGATGTATGTACAAAATAAAATTACAGTTTGCGTCATATAGAGGATCAAATAGCAGGATTAGCCACTACCCTGAAAGTGTCACGTCCTGACCTTAGTTCCTTTTTTAGGTCTCTGTTTTAGTTTGGTCAGGGCGTGAGTTGGGGTGGGCATTCTATGTTTTATATCTCTATGTGTTTGGCCTGGTATGGTTACCAATCAGAGGCAGCTGGCAATCGTTGTCTCTGATTGAGAACCGTACTTAGGTAGCCTGTTTTCCTATTTTGAGTTGTGGGTGATTGTTTTCTGTTGTGTGTCTGCACCAGACAGAACTGTTTCGGTTTTGTTTGTTCACGTTGTTATTTCTGTGTTCATTAAATAAATATGGACACATAACACGCTGCACCTTGGTCCTCTCCTTCCAACAATCGTTACAGAAAGCCCAATTAAAAAAGGGATGACAAAATGAGCCAGGCCTAGTTATTATTTAATTCAATACATGCTTACGTTGGAAAACCCAGTCCTATATGTCAAATGAAATGCTCTTGATGACAAAGTATTCCTAGTATTGCAATATTTTATTTATAATCTATAAATGTAATTTGTGTGAAGCCCAAGGCAAATGTCCTCGTCGTGCAGACAATACCATGTTGTATCCATTTTATTCTATTGTATTAGAGCTGTAAGTGTAGGTAGCAGACTTTTAATGTAGGCCTATAACAGATCCTTTTCTATAGGTTCCTATTATAGTTGTATAATTAAGCAATAAGGTACGAGGGGGTGTGGTATACTGCCAATATACCACAGCCAAGTACTGTTCATGAGCACGACGCAATGCGGAGTGCCTGGATACAGCCCTTAGCCGTGGTACATTGGCCATATACCACAAACCTCAGAAGTGCCTTATTGCCATTATAAACTTGTTACCAATGTCATTAGTGTAGTAAAAATGTTGTCATATCCGTGGTATACGGTCTGATATACCACGGCTGTCAGCCAATTAGCATTTAGGGATCGAATCACCCAGTTTAGAATTATGTGTATCATACAGTTGCTTACATGCCAGCATGTATAGTTAGCATGTGAGGGTGGGCTCTGTAGACAGAGATCATAGCTAATGCTAACATATGAAAGTCTGTGTGTTCTCTTTATTGATGTCATGGACAGTTTCAACACTTAAAACACCCCGTCTTTCTCCCTAGCCGTCACAGTAGCTGTTGACCCTGAAGAGGCTGCAAGGTCCGAGTGTACTTTGCTCCTCGCAACCGGAAGATTTCCAGATTGTCTACACCAATGACATCATCGCTGTAGCATAAGCAAATAGTGAACTGGAGCAAATCTTTATATAGTTCCCAGTCCAGGGTTCACACATTGACTGACAATACCATTATCTTCTCTTCACTCCTCTGCAGCGCCAGTGACTCAGAAATCCCTCCGACAGAATGAGCAGAAACCGTTGGTCATGACATCTTAATGCTGTGTAGTAAAAAATGTGCAGCCGCGTTGAGATAAGAAAGTGAATCATGCGTTGTGCTGACAGACGGCTTTGAAGTTGAGTCGTTCGACGACAAAAAAGTGAGCAAAACTAAAAACTAATAAGAAATGTGCTTTATATTGTGTGAGGCTGTTCGGTACAGGTTTATCTTCCAGAGAGGCTTGTTGAAAACCCTATGGAACTTAAACAGAGAACAACAGGCCGCAAGTTTCTGACACTACTGTTTAGTGTGGGGGTGAGTGACAGGGTGTGTGTTTATGCAGTGTGTGTGTATGTATGCAGTGTGTGTGCACGTGTATGCAGTAGGTTATGTGTGAAAGCAGGAGCCAGTAGAATCCCAAAGCAGCGCTAATAGGGGAGAAATGTGGGCACGTCATTCAGTCATTCAGCAGCGCTGCTCATTAGCAAGGCCAAACCAACAGGGCCCATTCCTCGGGCCCACACAAAGGCCACTTTGTGAGCCACCCTCACCACAAGTGTGGCACCAAACTCGAGAATGAAACAGAAATGAAAGGTTAAGAAAGAGCTGAAACTGGAGCAGAACGGAAGGGGGAGGGACGTTCGGCTGAATGTCCAAATTAGACCATCTCCTCTGCATAGAGGTGAACGGCATGATGGAAAAATACCGTTCCCATAAAAGATGGGTACACAGTGTAACAAGGCCATTGTTCAATGCTGTAATATAAAGGCATTGGTACGATAAGCCGGAACAGAGTTGTATTGAATTAAGTCCATTGAGTTGCACCAGATAGTTTACTCTCATTCAAATAATTATAATTCCAAAAACTCCAATGGGTTAATACCAGAAAACCCCCTGAGTAGGATGGAGCTAGGTTTAAATGTATATGACTGCAGTTATAAATACTGTACTGGAACTGTATTGGGTCTACCTCCAGGTCATCCAGTGATCGTGCCAGGCTGAGCTTCTTGGGGTGTCCAAATGAGCGACGGCCCGAGAAGCGACGGCCAGAGGAGCGTCCCGTACCGATGCCCCAGAACTTGGAGCCCTGTCAAGGGCAGAAGAGAAATCATAAGAATGAATGGCTGTCTGCCAAAACATCACACTATTACATGGACACAATTGATCTTATCGTGGTTTTTGTCATACTTAGTTATGGGTTATGAGCCTACATAACACCATCATAAACATGACAAAAACATGACATAACACCTTATTAGGTAAGCATTAGGGATTAGTAAATGTATCAATGATCAGTTTAACATGATCATTCTTCTGTCTGGAATACACTTCCGTACAAAATAGACAAGGCTTAAACAAGCTTGCAGTGTTGGGGGAAAATTGGAGAGGGTGATAAGGAACTCCCTGGGCAATTTAGATGATGTAAACCGAGATGATGTAAAGCAACCAAGATTACAAATGTTCTTCCTGCCTTGACCTTAAGGCCATATGCTGTGTCCTTATCTAACATGGGTCATGACACACAACTTTAGGGGCGGCAGGTAGCCTAGTGGTTAGAGTGTTGGGCCAGTAACTGAAAGGTTGCTAGATTGAATTCCCGAGCTGACAAGGTAAACATCTGTCGTTCTGCCCCTGAACAGGCAGTTAACCCACTGTTCCTAGGCTGTCATTGTAAATAAGAATTTGTTCTTAACTGACTTGCCTGGTTAAATAACATTTAAAAACTCCCTTCTGCCAGACAACATAACTCATCATGGCAAATGTGATTGGCTCACAGATTGTATAAAAATAACAGACTGGCCACCCAAGACTTACAGTGAGCCCCATGTGAAACACGGTCAAGCCCATTAGTCTCAGTTTGGCACAATGCTGACGATTTCACAGACACCAGTCGGGCTGAGGAAGTGAAGAAATTGATTTTCATCAAATTCAACTCCTCCACTACTCATCTGTACCTTAATCTCACAGTTTAACTGCTATATGCTAAATGAGCATGAGAAATGCATTTTGCCAGCAGCCCTGTTATTATAATGATGGGTGAAAGCCCAGGCTGTTTGAGCTGGAATAAAGAACTGCCGGTAATTACCATGGTATCACATGGGCTCTACCCTGTAATTTTCTTTCGCTTCCTGTGCAAAATTGTCTTCTTTTTCAGAACAGAGACAGACACGCGATTCATCCCGGAGTATGCACACAGAACAATAACTTTCACTTGGATAAACAGCGAGAGACAAACACAATGATAAACAGCGCGCACATTTTCCACTATCATCAAACTCTGGGAATCTGCTCTCTGCACTGGAAAGAAGAAGAGCAGAAACAAAAACACATTAGAGGGTGGAGGAGGATTCTCTCCATTTCTTACCAGCTTCTGCTTAAATATGCCACTCTGTCAAAGCAAAGTTTCTGTTTTGACAAATGCCTGCATTTCCATGGAACACATCCATCTTTATCTACACTCATACCATCCAATAGTGCAGCCACAGGAGAAGAATATTATAATATCATAATATTATAAAAGTTCCAGAATATCACAAGTTTGGAATGCACATTTCCTTGTGTCAACAAAAAACATAAATAAGTAGCAAAGTACTTCTTCCATGGGGAAAAGTACTCCCACCCCAGCTAGATAGTGAAACAGGGACATCTTGTGGATAATGAGGAAAACAACAAAAAAGCCTATTTGGAACTAAATCCTGGATGTGGATTTATGACAATGACATCATTGTGGTATAAATCAACAGGTGGCATTTTTTGCTCAATTCCCAGAAAAAAATGAGCGGTGAAATGGTGTATTATATTAGGTGTGAAAGTGAATGGACTGTCCACCCTATCAGTGCCTGGCAACTCGACTCCTGCAAACCATTTATTACTTCCGGTGGAATAAAGCTGAACAAAAAGCTAATAGAAACACAAAACCAGATGTATGTTCACACTACACACACATGATTGCTGAATACTGCACAATTCCCCACAATATTGGACTATAAATTGTGACTTCCTGTATTATACTTACACTAAAATGTTTATTCTACTGAACCATTTACTTTATGTTCATATTCTCATCTACTGTTGTTGCATTGTCGAGAAGGAACCTGCAGGAAAGAATTTTGCTGGACGGTGTATACCATGCCTATCCCATACATACAACTAATAAAACTTGAAACTCCCTGTAGAATAAAGTTGAACATAAAGCAAAAACAAACACAAAACTGGATGTTAAACAGAAGGGACATGCAAAGGTATTTTTGTTCAGCCTTTGCACAATCTCCTTTATTAACTTTGGGTTAGGGAAAACACAAACTCTGGCCTATACATTAAGTTAACACACACGCACGCACACACATAGACACACCACAGAATCATCAACACAACAACAAATCTCTATCAACACAACAACATTCTCTCTTCTAATCTCACCTTGGTATTAGCATCTCTCCTGGGCTTTCCATTTAGCAGCTCTCCAGATTCTGCTCTCCAGAGTCGTTTGGCCCACTCCTCCCTGGCCTCTGCTGCCTGGTACCTGTCTGGTGGGATCTGGCTCCTGGGGGGTGGCAGGGCATTGGTGCAACCCACCGTGGCTGGTCCTGACCAGCTGTTAGTGGCCGGTGTTGCCTGGGGCTCAGGCTCTCCTCCGTGGCCCTTAGGCCACCTCTGCTTGACGCTCATAGAGAACCAGCGTTGACTGCTTCTGAAGGGTCCTCCTCCTTCTGTTAGATTCTGGATCTTACCCACAGGGTAAGGCGGTGGCGGGGGCTTGAACTGAAACTCCAACTTGGGAGGAGGGCCTCCGGATGGGCCGGTTAACGACGCTGGGCCCGGTAGAGATTCAGAAAGGGAATGGGTGCTTCCCGGATTAGGATGACCGTTTAAGTTTAGGCGGCCATTTTGGTGAGCTACTATTTGGGTGAGGTTTGCTTCAGCCTGGGGGTAATCCTCCCATGGACAGCTGGGGAGGTTGCTCCCGGGGTTGGTTCCGTGGGCAACTGGGAAATCCCTGTCCGGTCTCTCCTCAGGGGGGGAAGCGTTTCCGATCCCGCTGTCTCTGTTGCTGCTGGCACTGCCGTTCTTGCAGGCTCTGCTGCTGTTCTGTCGAGTGTGGAGGTGGTGGGCCGACTCTCTGTCCAGCCTGGTTCTAAGCCTCTCCACCGCCTCCCCCATGTCACAGTATAAGACAGACACAAACTGGAGGACGGAGGGGGGTGTGAGGGGGAACGCCTGGCAGCCCTGGGTGTCTGGGGTGCAGTCAAAGCCGAAGCGCCCGGCGATGCCCAGGTGGTCACTGTGGTGGCACAGCTCGGGGTCGATGAAAAAGACATGGCAGGAGGATCTCAGGGGACCGTTCTTCCCCACATGGCCACCAGAGACGTGTGCAGTGGTGACCAGGCAAAAGAAGCGCCTGTCCTCGGAACACACAACTCCCACGACAAGGTTCTCAGAAGGGAAGGCTGCCAGGACAGCTCCAGCGTCATCACAGAGGCGGACACAGTCGAACATGACCTTTATCATCACCAGCGTGTGGGTCTCCTGCTCAATGCCCATACGTCTAATACACCTGCGGATTACCTGTAGGCAGTCATCCTCTGAGCTGGGGCTGGACAAAGCCAAGATCAGTTCAGTAGAGCCCAGGTAGCCCACCACCATGGCTGTGTTCAGCAAACTCCAGTCTGGATTCACATCGTTCTCCTGGTCATTGAAAACAGAGTCGATGTCTGCCACGGTTTCTTCCTCAGACAGGAAGCCAGGTTGGAATTTGGAGTTCCACGGTTGGGTCCAGTGGGACATGTCCGGTTCTGACAAAGGCCTCGGCTTAAATGGAGTGGCGTTTACTGAGTTACATGACGAGTTGCCAGAGTGGTCCAAAACTGTTTGAAAAACTCCCCCCTTTTGAAAAACCCCCATTCCCTCTGTTCTAGAAAGCGCTAACTCCTCTTTGCTGGAGGAAGGGTCCACCATGGGCCCGGTCCTGACAAGCACCACCAACCGCAAGGGTCCTTTACAGGTGCCAATCAACTGCACCACAGCCTCGTGGGAAGCCTTTGCGACATCGATTCCGTTTACACTCACTATACAATCACCCTGCTTTAGTCCCAGCAGGTCTGCAGGGCTCCCCTCCAATATACCACTCAAGAGGCACGGGCCTTGTCCTGATAAGGTGAACCCATATCCTACACGTCCTCGAATGACCTCGACCCCTCTGGCTTCCTGAGGGGCGGTCAAATTCAGACGCCTTCGTGCCCTGTCGTTCTGTCCCGGCATCCTCATCCTGAATGTGGACATTTTTCAAATGGAGAGCGTGGGACCTTAATGTCACAATGGAATGTTATCTTTTAGTGCCAACACTGAAGTGTTTTAGTCATCCTGCATAAACACTAAAAGTAGACAAGAGAGAGACAGAGAGAGAGAGACAGAGAGAGGACAAAGATAAGTGAGATACAGTGTATCAAATATTGATTAAGCATAGGCCTCCAGAATCAATATTCTTAACAAACAGCAACTGTAACACTTATCCTGTGATAATATTATGTTACAAAGTATTTGTTACACAATGTTACAAAATAATAATGATTGCATCAAATGCTTTCCCCCTTCAATTAAAAAAATATGTTATTCCACTTCAATAGTCTAATGCTGCACACAATAACAATCTCCATATTTTGGGACAAAAATATATTGAGTTATTATAGTTTAACCAGACAAGTGTGGGCAGTGAGCGTGAAAATAAACCGTCTGCTAGAGCAAACAGCGCCAGCTGGCCCCCTTCTCAAGAACAGTTCAATCAAAGCAAGAGCTTTCAAACCAGACAAACCTGTTCGAGCGCCTTGAATTGGTTTCGTTGGACATCACATCCTTTTCTATTCTACCTCCCTTGGTTATTACATTTTTGCATTGTCTGTCCAAACACAGCAAAACCCAAAATATGTTCGAAAACATTTGCTAGAGTTTTAAATTTAAAGTAGCCCGGCCTATGCCGATAAAGTTTAGGCGCAGATACAATGTTGTCAGTGCCACTGAAATTAACCTTACCGTTTCAAAACTTTATGAAGTCAGTTCAAATATTGCATAATCCCAAACGTCCAAAAAAAGTGTTAGAAATCTACACATGCGTAGTTTCCGAAACGTAATAATTTGTGTTTTCAAAAATTCCCTCGTATCCGTATTCCATATGGCGGTGACAAACACTCATGTTGGGGACAAAGCGTCTTTCATAGTAACCATGACACTCTAACGTTTTCAGAGCACGTGATTTATTTAATTCGCCAATGAGATGATTCGATTTATCTCGCCCGTGTAGGCGTGTTTTGCATCGGCTGAAAATTGATTGCATTCGATTTGGAACCGGCTGACTCCCGGGCTCGAGCCAGGTGCCCTGTTCAAAGCCCACTGCGAAATCGGCTCCAAACAAAAGTGACGCAAGTAAGCACTTGCATAAGGATTCTGTGTTATCCCATGTAAAAGTGATTGCATTTGATAAAAACGCTTTATCTGCCTTACCAATGATTTGTTTTTGAAAATTCAAATATTTATTTTATGTAAAGGAGATTTCTGGACGATATACCATGTTGCCTTGTCAAAATGACCGAGCGGCACATATTTCTGTTCGATTTGAGAATGACGCTCCTCCCTCCCCGTTTTTGCCCGCTGACGTGACTGGGCTTTGCAAGGTAGCCTTTGTCGGTGGCCCAACATAATCGAATCCGCCCAATCTCTCGTGTTGAATATTCAAATATTTGCGGTATGATCCTATTGTTTCTGATCATCAACATTGATAAGCTAAATATAAACATTGTTACCGATATTTAAGCTACAATTCACACATAGCATTACCTAAAAGCATTTCACATAGGCTAACTATGCACGTTTAAATCAAAGCTATAAGATGATAATGTGATGCAACATCCACTGCACAATTAATAATGGATTTATTACAAGATAATTAACATAACATCGTAATTACCTTACATTAAATCTTAACTGGATGTATTAACCACACAGCTCGAGAAGTGATACTTTGTTGCATCCTGCCACTCGCTACTTGTAAACAAACTGCATTGTGGTCAAAGTTCTGCAACGGTCGCAAGGGCGAGTCACGTGGTCCTATTACACATGTACTGTACACACCACAGTCTCTAGACAAATATACACTCAGCAGTGAGTCAATCAATGTAAACATAGAGCAAGCCCAAAAGCAGATGTTTACTAATGTTTAGGCCTACTAAAACCCTGGATAATTTTTTTTAGGCCTAGTAGGCTAGTGAAGTGAAAGACAATCATTTAATGAGAATAAGCAGACTATTACTATCTTTTTGCAGTAGGACCCACTTTCAGTATATTGATTAATTAAATTTTAAAAAGTGCATTTAAAATGCTAAACCGACACCTGGCAAAGCTACATTCAACTCCCTTCTATTTAATCCCAAGGTTTCCCCTAATCCTCTCAGACAACAGTTAATTATTCAAGACAATGCTGTTTAAAGTGAGTTACTGTAACTGTCCTCTCACATTACCCACAACACTGAGGGTAAACCCCTTCCTGGATTTTGCCTGTCTAGCACTTTCAATCGTTTAATGTGTTGATATCCTTTCTCTCTAAACCAGTCCAACCACTACCATGCAAGAGAAGCAGATACTGTGTTATTGTTACACATTATATCATTGCTATCATATAATAGTATGTGTTTTATTGTATAAAGATACTATTACATTACATACACACTAAGTGTGAATGCTAACATTATGTATGCGTTTACACAGGCATCCCAATTCGGATCATTTTTCCACCTTTTCACATCAGATCTTTTTCAGAGCTATTCTGATTTGTCAAAAAAAATCGAATTAGTTAAAAAAAGATCAGAATTGTGCTATCTGTGTAAACACAGCATATGTGGGCTACATTGTAGCAATATCTAGAATGAAAGGGAGACGTGATGGTACCAGGAATAGTTGAAAGGCAAACCAAAAATGATAACAGAACATTTGTTTTTATTTCAGTCATACATTTCAAACAAGTAGGCTATGCTAGTTGGGATATGCAAAAACCATAGCAGGACAGACATTAAAACATAATTGATACAACATCAAATGCCCATGCCTTTTGTCATCAAGATATAGAATTTGTGGACATACATTGTCTTTTGTCGATGTGAACACGTAGTTTCCTAGCTTGTAGATATCTTTCAAATCTGAATGGTGGAACATGTCTAAGAACTATCCTCAACCGTACAGCCCCGAAACCCTCACCCCTGGCCTCTCACTCTCTCACAGAAACTACAAGATGGCCATTCTAGAAAGGACGAAACCATCTATATTCTCTCAGTACTGTTGAGCAAGTTGATAAGCTTTTCCCTCTCTCTGGGGGTTAAGTGTCCAGGTTAGGGATAAGGGTGAGATTGAGATTGACAATTACAGTCAGTATTCGCTATCAATCAGTTGTTAAAAAGTGCCATATAGCAGGTCCTTTCTAGCATAGCCATAGCGATCAGCAAGCATAGCCTTTTAGCAATTTGTCATATATAGAATTTATTTTCTAGAATAGCCATATATTGACCACTCCCACCCCCCTTGATCCCTCACACTTGACCCTTCACCCCTGCCCTGGCTCTTTGACCCCTGGCTGGGCAGCAGAACCCCAGGTGGGTATGGGGGCAGCGGGTGGCTGAATCATCTTCTCCAGCAGGTTCATCATGCGCTCCTGGAGCTGTAGGCTCTGCACCTGGAGGAAGTTTTGCTGGTTCATGACACGGCGCACCTCGCGGCACGTCTCCTCCACCGCCCGGCTCACCTTCCGCTGCTCCTGCAGCATTGCCTCCATCACCTTCAGCTTCCACCGCTTCAGGGAGAGGTGCTGGTGTACTTTTTTCCTCTTGCCCGGTGCCGGGTGGGAACTGGACAGAAACTTTGTTAGTCAAAGTAATGGTAATGACACAGTATATAGAGAGTTTTATGCAAGTACTCAAGAGATTTAATGGTTATGTTTTTCATTCCATATGTAGGAACCTTTTTCAATCAAACAGTTTCTGGGATAAGCCAGGAACTAAAGAAGAGGTTGAAATTAAAGTAAACTCACTATATGCTAAGTACTCTCATGCGAACTAACTATCATCACAATTCACTGTTCATCTTTATCACATCGAGAGCCTTGTGGAGACTCTTGATCACACCCTACCAATGACAATGGAGGACCCCTCTTGGCAAGGGTGGGCAGTTTAGCTCAATAACTCAGCTTGATACCACTCTCTCTCTCTCTCTCTCTCTCTCTCTCTCTCTCTCTCTCTCTCTCTCTCTCTCTCTCTCTCTCTCTCTCTCTCTCTCTCTCTCTCTCTCTCTCTCTCTCTCTCTCTCTCTCTCTCTCTCTCTCTCTCTCTCTCTCTCTCTCTCTCTCTCTCTCTCTCTCTCTCTCTCTCTCTCTCTCTCTCTCTCTCTCTCTCTGTCTGTCTGTTCCCTCATTTGAAGACCAATATGTAAACATGGCCTTACTCAGTACAGGGAAGCCCGGAATGCAGACTGCCAGAGCTCTCCGATCCACCCAGGTCCTCCCTAAATTCCATCTCATCAGAGGAGCCTGTGTACTCCGGAAGGACGCCCATGGGGAGGCCCTCCGCATGGGAGATCGAGGCCTCCGTGGAGGTGGAGGGGCCCGAAGACTGGAGCTCAAATGGGTTCATAGTCCCATTATCGACAGTCTTGGTGAGGATCTTCTCTATGGCTTGGTAGTACGGCCAGTCCGGGGTACCTCCACTCCCATTGGTCGTGCACTTCATTTTCCTGTCAAAGAAGGACAGAAGTTAAGGATGGTATATATTGGTTTGGGTCCAGTAGTGGGCATCAGACGTCTGGGTTTATAGGTATCATAGCTGTCTGTATTGAGTTCTAGGTATGCAAGCTGCTCTGACACCCATGGGGTTAAATTCCCAAGAAATAGCCCACGTTTGTCTACTCTCTCTGTGGATATTTAAGTAAGTTCATACAATATAATATTTTAATGGATTTATGTTGCCACCTCTTTCCATCCAAACAAATAAATTGTGTATTTCTTACACTTGCCTGTACTGGAAAGACATATTGGTGATTTTCATCTTGATCTCCTCCCGGTGGCGCTGTTCTCCCGTGAGCTCGAAGAACCTCTGGGCCATTTTCTCATAGATCTTGGTATTCCTCTTGCATTTCTTCAGCTCGGCGACGTTCTGTTCCCAGACGTACAGGAGCCCCTTCATCTCCGCATCAGTCCAGTTTCGGGCCCTTCTGTGCTTCTCGCTGTGGCCCAAGAAGAGGTAACTGAAACTGTCCTCGGTGGCCATTTTGAAAGCCCACTCGAAAGTACTCTATTCTTGTTTTGGTTTGGTAAACAAAATAGGCCCCCAAAACGGCTTAGTTTGAAAGCCCTTTTCTGCTCTAAGGTGCAGTCTAGCAGTTGTCAGTGGAATGTGGTTGCAAACAGCCACACACCGCTCTGCTTTGCCTGTGCTTTTCCCCCCGAGTTTAGCTGAAAGAGGACTCAAAATGGGGCCTAGGGCAGGAGAGGGATCCGGTTAAAAGCTTTTAAATGGAGGAAATCGTCACTGTGATGTCAAGTTGCCCTGGCAACTAGGAGGACCCTCTTTCTTCCTCCCCCAGCTCTCTTAACCATTCCCTGTCTCTCATGTCCTCTCTGGCTCTCTGGCTCCAATGCCACAACAAAAAGCTTTTAGCTGAAACGCAACGAGTTAGGCCAGAGATTACAGGGAAAACAGATTTGAAATGTGAGCCTCGAGGGAGGGAGTAGAATGAGAGAGCGGGTTTCATTTGTTTCCTTGGCAACAAGGCTGCCAAGACGTTGCTGCATTTAAAAGCTTTTAATAACATACAGTTGGGAGTGCAGGGACTGCAGGGACTGTGTGGATACTATTCTCAATGCAAGATGAAATGATATGCAAATTGTATGAAAGTGCAGGGGAAAGACGTTCGGGGGAATGGGAGTCCTGTCAGTAGGTCAGTTTACGTGTGGACACTTGAACCCCTCCCCCACTCCTTACCACGATATGGCCCTTGGCGTGCAAGGGTGGGCTTAGCATGTTATCTCTCTCTCTCTTGCTCTCCACTAGCAACAGGTACAGGTTCACACAAGACAGAGTGCAATGATGGATACGAGCCATTATAGTCCATGTTAGATTTCAATACTAGAGGACATAAAGCACTCAGGAGACAACGTGAACATAACACTGTCTGTGTAAACTCCCCCAGCCAATCCCCAGATTTCCAAGAAGGGGCCACGTTGAAGTCGGAAGAAATTATAATGCTAGTGCCACTAATAGCCGCACCCATCTGTGATTTACCATCACTTTGTCTTTATTAGTGACCCTTTGCTGTCACAGTCTTAACACAGTTTTGTCCTTATTAAATCTTGAGGTCCATCTGCTCCATAGAAACTGACAGACGTTCCACCATGCCATAACACTGGCTTTTTCTTTGCAACTCTGCCTAGAAGGCCAGCATCCCGGAGTTGCCTCTTCACTGCTGACGTTAAGACTGGTGTTTTGCGGGTACTATTTAATGAAGCTGCCAGTTGAGGACTTCCGTTTCTGTTTCGCAAACTAGACACTAATGTACTTGTCCTCTTGCTCAGTTGTGCACCGGTGCCTCCCACTCTTTCTATTCTGGTGAGAGACAGTTTGCTCTGTTCTGTGAAAGGAGTAGTACACAGCGTTGTATGAGATCTTCAGTTTCTTGGCAATTTCTCACATGGAATAGCCTTCATTGATGAGTTTCAGAAGAAAGTTATGTTTCTGGCCATTTTGAGTCTGTAATCGAACCCACAAATGTTGATGCTCCAGATACTCAACTAGTCTAAAGAAGGTTTTATTGCTTCTTTAATCAGTACAACAGTTTTCAGCTGTGCTAACATACTTAAAAAAGGGTTTTCTAATGATCAATTAGCCTTTTACAATGATAAACATGGATTAGCTAACACAACGTGCCAACGTTGCTGATAATGGGCCTCTGTACGCCTTGTAGATATTCCATAAAAAATCTGCCGTTTCCAGCTACAATAGTCATTTACAACATTAACAATGTGTACACTCTATTTCTGATCAATTTTATATTATTTTAATGGGCAAAAAAAATGAAGGACATTTTTAAGTGACCCCAAACTTTTGAATGTTAGTGTACCTCCTCCATTGAAGTGGACCGAGGTCTATAGGTTTATGTTAAGCCACAAATTGTTTTGGTTAAAGTTTCTAGTAAGTTGAGTGCATACTTTTTTTGTAAGTGATCCCTGCGGGAATTGAACCCATGACCACAAAACACCACATATTGTTTTTAAATATCTGTCCTGAAGTGGCAGAAGATAGTGAGAGCAAACCTTGCAGTTCTATATAATTACATAAAATACATAACACATATGTTAGTCTATTTATACATCTTGACCGTCTGCATGTCGGCAACTGTTTTCAAGCAGCTCGAGCCTGTCAGATAGATCAAAACCTATTGAGAAATGTGACTTAGTCGGCCAGAACTGGCACTTTGAGGCGCAAAAGCCCTCTCATAACCACACACAGTGATATAGAAACTGGCTGGTAGTCTAGAGACTGCCCGATGCCAGTTAGTGTGTTGGCTACTGTGCTACACATTAGCCTAGTAACTAGAAGAAGAGCAGCAATTCAAGTCATTGTTTAATCTTATAGGCCCTTCTTAAATAGTTATCTTACTACCTTTTCTCATTTGTTAAAGTGGACATAATCCAGACTACTAATCCAGAGCTCAGACTAATCTAGAGATAAACTGTCCTTCGTAGTTTCGCATGGTTAGACTGACCCTGTCATGTCAATAGAGTGAATGATCTGGGGACAAACCTTAGAATTACTGTATCTCCGAAAGGCACTTGCCAGTCAGGCAAATCAGGTGTACATTTATGGTCACTTGCCCATATATATTTACATGCAGAAATGCCATAAATTGGCCGTATTTCACTTAAACGATGGGGAGGAACCAGAAAGTTTAGGGTTAGGCTACTGGAATTCTTGCAGTTTGGTTGTTTGAGTAAGGAAAACTGCCCACCTTGCCCAACTGTTCAGTTTACTTGCCCCGGGCCAATAGGGTAACCCTTAATGTCAATCCCTGCATAATAGGTATATACATAAATACATACACCCACACGAAAAGACACCAACACCGTAATCATCATACTGCTATTTTAATTGTCCCACTGTTACTTTAAATGCAAGTCTTTTGTAGTTTTATACGTTACTACTTTCTCTGCCATCATAGTTCTCAACGTCATTCGTTCTCTCCATTACAACTTTTACAAAGGTTTTATTAAAAGTGTTTTTTTTTTTTTTACAAAGTGGTCATGAGCCTTCAACCGTTGTTTTATTCCCATTGACGGACATGTAGTCAAACTGTGCCTGGGAAATAAAATGACATGTGCCAAACTGAGCAGTGCAAGAACTGAATAGACATAAAACATGACTACATCAAGTCCTGCATAAGACATCCAAACCAGCTGCTGGTATCATTGGGGAGAGGGGGGGATACAGGGTCACATAACATGTGCCAAATGCAGTACTCTTACCCAGAAAGTACAATACAGCAGTCATGTGATGGATATGTAGACATCATGTAGTCACACAGCTTTAAAATGTGGCTAAACAATACAAAGTAAAAAATAAATAATGTGGTTTTGATATGCCACTTACAAAAAAAACAATTTGATAAAAATTATAAAAAATAGAGCACAATAAATAAAATTCATTAAGTATAGAGTTGCGTTATAACCGTACCTTTACAAAATGTTTAATGTAAAGTTGTATACATAAACACACACATACATACAGAAAAAATATAAACTATAAATGTTGGCCTAACATTTGCATGTTAACACATACTCAAACATATTGTCAATAGTACCGCTTTATAAGCAGGTCCGTCATGGACCTAACACAAACCGACTGGACCGTTTGACCACAGGTTAGATTGACGACAGAGCAAATCTTTGTCCCTCCTTACAGCAAAAACAGCAGAAGGTTCGCTTTTCTCAGAGACAAATGAAGCTGGTGTCTAAAAGAAAGAAAATTCAACCCAAAGTAGTTTTAACAGTTAGATATAACTTCTTAAGGCCATGCCTAACTTTCCATGTTTCCTTTTGACTAAAGGACTAAAGAAAGATGATGCTCTGTGCAGTGCAAATCTGACCTCACGTGGCAGGTCCAATCATAGCTTTATATCTGATTTAATTCCTTCTGGGGTGCATCTCAATAGTCTAGTGCCTTTCCCACCCCCCCATCCCTGTTCAATCATCTGCAATGACGTGAAAGAATTTGAGAGGAAGCTATGTAAGACTATTGAGATGCACACATGGTTTGAAAAGGACTCTCATTTTGTGCTTTTAGGCTCACCTACCCCGCCGAGAGGGTTCCCAAAACACTAACACTGAAAGGGCCTGGCAACGGACGAGTCTTAAATCGTCCGAGGTAAAAACTCAGATATTAACACACAGACACCCACAGAGGCTTGTAATATTTAGGAGCCCTCTCGAGGAAGAGTTGAGCCTGACTCATTTCCTTACAATGTCACATATAGAAAACAATGCTGTAGCAATCAAACAGACAACATACAGCGGTTAACCAGGTGAAAAGAAAATGGAATGTAAAAATGAAATGAAACTCAAACCGAGCCAATATATAACAACTATTTAAAATGTACAACAACGCATTTTCAAAAATGATACAGCAATTAATAAAACACAGAAGAAAACCTATAGAGGCCAAGGGAATGTATTTTTCGACAAGTACCACTAGAGGGCATTACACATTCATGCTCACACATCCAGTCATAACATTAAATATTTTGAACGTTCTCGTTAACGTTTTCTGTAAATGAGAGACTTGTTACTCTGCTGCCGGTGGTCTAATACTTTTTTGCCCTCTACCATTCGTTAGCCCATCTATCATAACCCCACTAAAACCCATTTTTAGCGTTCATCCTACCACTTACAGCAGCTCTGGTGACTTGGTTCACCATTGAATTCAATTGGACCAATACAGATTCCGTACATTCTTGTCAAACTCTCACAGTGTAAACAACAGCTTCTGTCCAACACTGAATTGTATGTGCACTGTTGCCTCAAACGTCTCACTGAATGACATTTTGTGACGCCACCATTAATGTAGCAGAAATAAACTAAAACATTCCATCATACACCCGACCTATGCAGCTAAGCCACAGCCCACCTGTTCAGAGGGTGTATGATGTTGTACCGCAGTCAGTGTCGCTAGAAACTACAGTCAGACAGTCGATTTGTCTGTTTCTCTATTTGTTTAATGGTTGGTTCTTTTTCTTGGCTCATCTTTTCACCCGTTCAGTCATTTCTTCTCGTATGCAGTCTTTCAGGCATTCGGTTTCTGTTGCTGTCACATTTGCGCTGTCTGTGTTAATTTCTGTATTTCTCTTTTTTATTTTTTTACATATTCATTTGTCTATTTCTTCTCATCTCTGTTCCGTTGTGTCGCTCTGAGTCTGTATGTTCATTGTTTAAGCTCTGTCTCAAGTCTCCAGAGTCAGAACAAGTCTCTGTGTTGCTGTTTCCCCATTGGCCCATCTTTAGCTCAGTCTCTGGGTAGGCACTCCTCCTCTGTGATCCCCTGGGCCTTAAGCTCCTCCAGAACGTTGTCCAGGTGGCCTGGGTCGGGGTAGCCATGGCCTGTTAGGTTGGAGCCAAACTCAGTCTTGTGGTGCACTTCGTTCCAGATGACCGTGTCCGACTCGCCCGTGGTGCTGGACGTGCCCACCGAGAAGATGAGCCGGCGGTCCCACGCCACCAGCAGCAGCTTCAGTACCTAGGAAAAAGAAAAGAGTGAAAGTTAGCTACACAACCCAGTCATTTCATCTACAGCAAACCAGTACAAACTAGTAAACAGGAAGTTAGCTGGTGTTGACCTTGCGTCCCTTCTCGCTATCAGGGAGGTAGCAGTGTCGGGGGAATCCCCGGGCGGTGAATGGCTTGCCCGGGTTCGGGTGCTCAGGCCCCTGGGAAAAGGTGAAAGGGATTAGAATATAAATAATCATGCACAGTCAATGGGTGAATTCACGAGAACGCCCATCATCTTGTATTTACAGTACATCAGGTGCGTGTAGTATGTGGATGGGCAGTAAGGCTGTTACCTGGATGCCGGGGGGGATGTTGTAGATGATGCGGATGGTCTTGCAGTCAGGGTGGCCTGGCAGCGAGTGGGGGATGACGTGGTACTCCATCTTGCCGGGTGGCTGGTTCCCCGTCTTCACGCCGTAGATGGTCTTGCAGGTAGGGCACTGTAGGCTGCCGTCCTTGTTGCCGTTGTTGTACATGGCCACCAAGCACTGCAGGTGGTACTGGTGCCCACATTGAGCCAGGCGACCAACCGACTCTGCCCGCTGGATTCCCCCAACTCCGGGGCCCTTGTATCCCGAGGGCCCAGCCAGGGCCTCCATGCAGATAGTGCAGTCCTCCTCTGGGGGATTGCGGACCTTCTGAAGGTACCTCTTCACTACTTCCTCAGGGGTCTTGCCTAAGAGAAAGGGATGAAAGAGACATTGTTAGTGAATTAATCACTGTGACCCACATTTCCTATGTTGGGGTGTGTGTGTGTGTGTGTGTGTGTGTGTGTTTGTGAGCGCTACACCCACCTTTGCGAGCCTGCTTCTTGGTGGTCTTGCGGCAGCAGTGGCCGAGGCCGGGGACGGGCTTTATGTCACTCTTGCTAACGGGCGGGGGGTGGAGCACCAGCTTGGGAGGGCGGGTCAGACAGACAGGAAGTCCTGCGGCGCTCATCAGGATCCCTGTAATACCTAGAGACAACCAGCAGTGGGAGCAATGAGACTCCTCCACCACTGTCTATTGAGCTTAACCCAGGTAGACACTGGTCCATCATAAGCTACACTCATTCTCTATTTATGGGTCACATTAACAAATTAAGCCGGATTCTCTGTAACACTGTCTATCATTATTAGGTAAAGTGACGTTGACCGCTAAATGACCAAAATAGGCCTAGTAAATGTAGACTGAAAATGGCTTTAGACACTGGTACAAAGTTCCCCAATAGCTTGACTAGGAAACATAGCTTCCCAGGCAGCTTCAAGCTTCCTGTTTTGATATTAAGACTTAATGGTTGTTCTTACCTGCCAATGCAGGGTGGACAGGGCTAGATCCATTGAGGTTCTTCACAGGAACCGTTGGGACACTGAAACATAAAACACACTTCAGAACACACACACCTAGCAGACACAAAGCATTTCCCTGTTGTATTCGGCGCATGTGACAAATAACATTTGATTTGATTTTGAAACAATCACATCAGATGTGTGTCATAGGTAAACTTCAGGTGACCAATGACCACAGTGTCTGGTGTTTTCTGTGTCAAGGGTCATACCATGTCAGCAGGTCAAAGAGCTTTTGCTGAGCCACGTTGTTGACACGTTGACACGTCACTACGCCATCCAGGACTCCCCTAGTTGTCTGCGCCATCACTGAAAACAACAACCCTCACCTGAGCCAACACTGAAAACAACAAACCTCACCTGAGCCAACACCGAAAACAACAACCCTCACCTGAGCCAACACTGAAAACAACAACCCTCACCTGAGCCAACACCGAAAACAACAACCCTCACCTGAGCCAACACCGAAAACAACAACCCTCACCTGAGCCATCACCGAAAACAACAACCCTCACCTGAGCCAACACTGAAAACAACAACCCTCACCTGAGCCAACACCGAAAACAACAACCCTCACCTGAGCCAACACTGAAAACAACAACCCTCACCTGAGCCAACACTGAAAATAACAACCCTCACCTGAGCCAACACTGAAAACAACAACCCTCACCTGAGCCAACACTGAAAACAACGACCCTCACCTGAGCCAACACTGAAAACAATAACCCTCACCTGAGCCAACACTGAAAACAACAACCCTCACCTGAGCCAACACTGAAAATAACAACCCTCACCTGAGCCAACACTGAAAACAACAACCCTCACCTGAGCCAACACTGACAACAACAACCCTCACCTGAGCCAACACTGCTTTGAGAAAACCATGAGTGCATAGATTGTTAAACTTCAGAATGTTTGTTGGCCAGTCGGTCAATTTCATCTTAATTCCGATCAACTCAGGAATGGAATACCACTCCTATGGAAAAAGTCCATGCCCAATATAACTGACAGGAGTTGAAACAGAATCCAACAGCCAGGATTGAAATAACCCATCATTCCCTACAGCCTTCTCAATACTAGTTATTCACATCCAACATAGTCCCACTGTCAGACAACTGAAAGAAAGAGTGCTGTATCATTGTAAGCATGTGTCATGAGCCTCCACATTCTTCACAATATGATCCATACAGAAACCGTACTGACTAGGTGTTCAATTTGATTATTGTCATCTTGACTTTGATTGTGGGGTTTATTTCCCAGCTGAAATCTGCAAACCCCTCAGGTACCAATTAAAATCGTATCCCAAAGACGATTTTCACTATCGCTTCTCCAAACTTTTAATCTTTCTCAATCCTCTCTTCTGTCTCCTTTCCAAATCTCAATAATAAATCCTCCCCGGGTACGTATATCCTCAGATACGCTGCACCTCCCTGCTCCAGTCTCCCTCTCCTCTCTCAGTGGGTGTATGAATGTCTCCTATTCCTCTGGCTTTTACAGTGTAGGGATTTTCCCTCTGTTGACGTCACCACACTGAGATTACCTGCCAATTAGCATGTCACAGTGCACGGCTGCCAAGCGGCAGACAGACACCAGCGCATACTGGAGTAACGGCATTAGCTGAGGTCACCCCCTCTAGCCGTACACGCTGTGAGGGAATGCTGTGCGTTGTCACTGAAGGATAGTCCTTGACATAAAAGCAGAGGCGTGGATTGGTATGGAGTGATTAACTGAAAGTACTTCAGGTAGAGAATATTACCTGTGACGTTTACCCCCCCCCCCCCCCCCCACACACACATAAAACCTAAACGTGGGAATGTTATAAAGGCTACATTTAGTCCAATGATTCAGCCACATTGTTTGAAATAGGTACTGAAAAATACTGTTCGCCCATCACCGACTTGTGATGTTTCTACTGTTGAAGACAACACAGCACTGAACAACTGTGGCTCATTCGTTGTATGATCTCCAAGGTCTATTCCCCAACATAGGTATTCCTCATCTGCACATTTCAAACCAGGTTACACCCTCACCAGTCCCTCTTTGAACATTTTGGTAACACTTTATTCGGAAAGCCCCTCACCCCGACAGATGATCTAGCGTAGATGTTCAGCAAGCACAATTGGTTTCGTTTATCGAGTGCGTCCACTGCAACATATTACAACAAATTTGAACGCCTGAGTGGCTGAGGATAGTGAACCACGTGTCAACAGTAGTAGTTCAATTCGAATTCATCCAATGACAATAGTTGTTTGATCATCTGAGCACCTGTCTGGCCACTATCCAAATAAAGAGGGACCGGCGTGGTCTTTCAACCGGACACTTTCCAGACCCTCAGTTCAACTGTAGGCCATATCCCAAGTTCCGCCCTACGACGTGGCTGGTGGCATCCCCAACTTGGCTTACAGTTCGAGAAACACAGCGCAGTTCATTGGGTCACCGGCCTTTTGTGTGGTAAACGAGTGACTGTCGGGGTGCTCTTGCCCAGTGTTCTTTCACAGATACGAAGATGTGGGTGAATGAAAAGCACCTTGTGAACTGGAGCAGGCGGCATAAACACATTGGAGAACACGCTCGTGCCAGGGAGCGGACGTGCAAGGTGTGAGATACGGAAGGAGGGAGGGTGGAGGAGAGGGGAAAGAGGGAGGAAAATAGTGAAGGAGAGAGGGAGAGCAAAAATGTGGAGAGGACTTGGGAGTTAAAACTATGTGGTTTAGTTTGATCCCTAGCTAATCTAAAACTTTAGTGCACGTTCTGGCTGATCCATTCAAGAGAACTGCTATGGTGTATAGGACACAAATAGTCTTTTATCCACCTCCGAGTGTCTTTTATCCCCCTCCGTGTGTCAGTGAACCCGGCATGGTAACTGTTACAGTGTGTGTGGGTCAGTGTACCAGTCTAAAGTTGTTTGTCTGCTGTGCATTACTAGAAATGATTGGGTTTTGTTACTCTGGGTACGTTTGTCTGCAAAATGTTATAATATGAATAAATTAAATTAAATGTGTATAAAATAAAAAATAACTCTAAACAACAACATGAATACTCAAATAATGTGGAAAAGAATGCCCCCGTGTTTTAGAGGAGGGTTTGGCCCGGCAGGGATGTCCTTGTACCACTGACCACTAGCGACTCCTGTGGGGGGCCGGGAAGAGTGTCGGACACGGTCACCAGGTGTACGGTGTTGTTTCCTCTGACACATTGGTGTGGCTGGCTTCCGGGTTAAGTGGGCATTGTGTCAAGAAGCAGTGCGGCTTGGCAGGGTTGTGTTTCGGGGGACGCACGTCTCTCGACCTTCGCCTCTCCCGAGTCCGTACGGGAGTTGCAGCGATGAGACAAGACAGTAACTGCCAATCGGATACCACGAAATTGGGGCGAAAAGGGGTACATCTTATTAAAACTTGATTTAAACTTGATTTAACTTCTGAGAAACAATTGAAGATAATTTCGTCAAGTGAATTCTTCTGGAAGCCACAAAAAAGACCTAAAAGCTGCCCTGTCATAAAACTGTATCAATTGACAAAAATGATAATTGAAAAGTAATTAATAATTTATAAGCAAGTTATCAACAATTCCTGACGAACTTTCAAAACGCTGCTTTACCCACGTGTGTCCTGACTCTGGTCCAACCCATCAGTTTCTGGGACCAATCAGACGGTCTAGAATGTATTTCCATTCTAGAAATCACCGGGGAGGTACTCTGATTCATTGCGGAGAGGAAACTAACGTCCGTGGGCGTGGCTCTTGGCCGGAGCAAGGCGTTTGGGTAGCCAGGCAACAAGTTCTCAGCTTTTCACAGTGAGTTGGTCACGCGGCGAACAATGCCCTCTAGTGTTAAGAGGAGATCATTGCTTGACTCCCTCACTACTCTCACAATAACACATTATTCACACAGAGCCAGTAACTGTGTCAATATTGATACTCGCCCTGCAAGCATATGCTCAGGTGGCAACTCATCTATATGCATGTGTGGATTACCGAAGTAACTGCTACCTCGCTTAAAAAACTCTATCTACCTCTGTTGTCCTTTGCCAGGACCCCATTCCACACAGTCTCTTGCTCCCAATCCCCCTATGCACAGATTTGAAAACCTTAGACAGGAGATATGGTGCTATTATCACATTGCTTAAACCTCTCTCTCCTATCTTTTTCCGATCTACACAAGTGCTCGCTTGTGAGCCCCCTGCCTCTGTCCGTGCCCCAGCATTGTTTTGGAAATGGGAACCAGGCCTCGGCTGTGCCCACAATGGTTGCCACGGAGACTGCACACATACACACCAGCGGGGGCAGAGGGGCCTGTAGGAATGAGAATAGGCCTGGGAACTGGGTGTGTAGGGATGATGTCAGTATTACAACAGTAGCACTAAGCATGTCATGAGAGTACTGGGGAGGTTGTGTGTGGGTGTGGGTGTGTGTATGGGGAGAGGTCAATCTATGCATGTTATCAGAAAACTATGCTTACCCCAAGCCCGCCCCCCCCCCCCCCCCCATCCACCCTCCTGGCTCTCAAATTCTAACTGGGTGAATCAAATCTGAGTGACACAACGCGGCGTATTTGATATGAATGCGTTATGGAATTTCACATAGAAATGAACCAGCTAACAGAATGTGTCATAGGGATTAAAGGTTTATTAATGCTAATGGGGTGTTAATGTCAGATATGGGCAGTGATTGTGGAGGCATGTCTACGCCAGTGGAAACGCCTTGGATCAAAATGTTGAAATTCCTCTTCTATCCTCGTTTTTCATCCCTTGTGTTGTGTTTATCTGCGAGAGACAAGCGTAGTCCACCGTGTTTTCGGATCGGGGTTAACAATTGTATCGGCTACATAACATCACTAAGTCTCTCAACACTGAAATTAAATCATATCAGATAGACAAGTGTAGAGAACTATGTCATAAAGGAGGTACATGGGAGGAGTATTTTTGTGAACTGTAGTGACATAACAGCTGGAGCAGTGACTCACCCGGAGGCGATGAGGGCTCTGGACTGGGCCATGGCGATGCGCTGCAGGGCGGGTCGGCTGAGCCCAGCAAGGCTGGCACGAGGTGGCAGGGGGGCTGCACAGGCCGCCGCTGCTGAAGACACGGGCCCCAGGACACGGGCGGAGGGTGAGGGGGTGCAGGAGGAGGCTGCCGTGGAGATGAGAAGAGGGGCCGGCGCGGGCATTGACGGAGGGCCGGAGGACGCCATGGAGAAGGAAGAGGAGAGAGGAAGAATGACACTGGACGCGATAGAGGAGGGCGGAGGCGGTGGAGGAGGCGGAAGGGGGGGTAGAGGCGGGGGAGGGGGTCGGGTAGAGGTGAGGGAGAGTGCGGCGGTGGCCGAACCCAGGAGGGAGAGCGAGTGGGCGAAGCCGCCGCCGACCCCTACACCACCGCTAGCCCCGCCCGCGGACGTCCTGTGGGGGGACAAGGACCTGGCCATGGAGGAGGGGGGGCGAGGGAGAGTCAGCGAGTAAGACCCCCCCATGGCCGAGTAACCCCCACCTAGTTTGGGGCTGGGCGGCTTGTTCTGAGGTGGCCTCCTGCCCAGGGTGTGAGCCGTCGCCATGGCGCCTGCCTTGACGCTCAGGACCAGCATGCATTGCTGACAGGCGCAGGGCTGGCCCAGCGATGTGATGGCAGAGGCCGGCAGGGCGCCGCTTGGGTAGGCGCTACCGTTCCCGTTCCCCATGCCCACTGCGGAAACCCCCACCCCCGGCAGTCCTGCAGGGCTGGGTCCCCAGGCGTGGTGTGTCTTGGGAAGGGGCCCCGACACCAGAGGGTAGGCCAAGTCGGAGCGGCGTTGGATGCGGCGGCAGCGCTGCGTCTGCCCGTTGATCTGGGTCATGCTCTGAAAGTCGATGAGGTAACAGAAGCCCAGTGGCGCCAGGTCCAGCCAGGGCTGCTGACGGTCGCGTGCTGCCTGGATGGCGATGCCCACCTCTGTGTCGTAGGCTGTCCACGAGCCTGTGTCGTTCTCCCACTCCCACAGCCAGCCCTGGCCCGGCGCCGACGTGGGGTCGTAGAAGCTGCGACGCACCGGTCGGAGGGTACCTGGGGTAACGGTAGAGAGACGAGGGTCACGCCACAGAACTACAGAGAGGGGAACACAAGAAGGACCTGTTCCAGAAGACCTTTCAGCTAACCACATTCAGTCATAACACAACACCGATGACATTTGTTCACAACACCGATGACATTTGTAGCACAGTGCAGTAATAGACATACATTGACACAAATGACTATTGATATGACCTGTTCAAGTGAAAGAAAAGCATGAATAAAAAGGTATGTTTTTTTTTTTTTTTTCATTAGGCTTGGTTGACTTTTTTGTTGGTCTATCTAGAACCAAAAAGGGTTGTTTTTTTACCTGGAACCAAAAAGGGTTCTGTTGTGGAGCCAGCCGCAGAACCCTTTTGGAACCCTTTTTTCTAAGAGTGCAGATGAGCTAAATGTTCTGTAGGCCTTGCTGTAATAATTGTTGTAGACAAGCAAATTACACCACCACCAAATTTGATCAATCGGTGTGTGCTCCCTAAGAATTTGGGCAAACAGGCTAACAGGTTGCCCCTGGTAACAGCACACCATGTTCTGGATTGTGATTGGTTGCTGGCCTTGGTTGGGCTCAGAGTTGCTCAGAGCTGGTCATGTTTGCTTTCCCAGTCCAGAGACTTAACGTTCAGTCCATATCAACTGTCGTCCTATTACCTGGGATTCAAAGAACTTCTAATCCTGGGTTTAACTCATTTATACTCCCAAAGAGTCTTATTAAAGTGAGCATGACTGGCAGACAATGAATGACGGTTGCTTTTTTTTAACGAAGAACACGTTTTGAGAGAATAAATCCGGAGTGCTTGAGATGCCAAGCTGCAATAGAAAACTACATTTTCAAATAACAAGACATAAACCAATATAAATGTATCTATAAACCGTTTGCCGTTCAAAACAATAGGGTTTGAATGTAAATTATACATGAACATACTTATTGAATTATGTAATAGACATATAACAATGCCTGGAATGCAACAGAGTACATTTTTCATCGTATCTGAACTCAACCCAACTACCAACTTTTCTCTCAATGACCTCAGACTTCTGCAATTTATCTCACCTCCCTCCTCCTTTCCCTCCCTCTGGTTTTGGGACTGGGGCACCCTACCCCCTCTCTCCCCACAGCTATCCCCGCCTGGGAAGCAGGAAAACCACACAAAAGTGTTTGTCAGCCCCAGGTCGCTAGGTGCACAGTGTTTCCTCCGACACATTGGTGCGGTTGGATTCCGGGTTGGATGCGCGCTGTGTTAAGAAGCAGTGCGGCTTGGTTGGGTTGTGTTTCGGAGGACACATGGCTCTCGACCTTCGTCTCTCCCGAGCCCGTACGGGAGTTGTAGCGATGAGACAAGACAGTAACTACTAACAATTGGATACCACGAAATTGGGGAGAAAAAGGGGTGTTTGTCAGCCAAAGTGTTGAGAAGGGCGGCAGAGTCAAAGTTAGACGTCTGACAATTCTTCCCTTTGTGTTGTCGCCCACTTTCCTCACTTCATCGTGTGAAGACGTCTCTCTGTCTGGAGGGCTGGATACAATCAGCAATAGCATTAACAGCCTTAATAAGAGGCACATAAGGGAGAGTTTTGGGGTGAAGTTCAGATAGCCAGTCATAGGTGAGAGTAAATACAGTAGTTTTACTTTGGATATTTGCTGCACACCAGAAAGCATGCGAGACTTGCAGTTGCACTGTGAATGTGAACCCAATCCAGGATTGGAGGCATTTGTACACATGGTTTGGGAATGTGTCATGAAAGAGTGTGAGGAAAGTAGTGTGTAGGATACACACTTTTGATTTCAAGAACAATGTGCTTGAGATCAAAAGGGAAACAAGCTAAAAATGTATGCCAATTTTCCCTCCACATTCTCATCTTTATTCATGATCATGTTTTGAATAATAACTCATAATGAGAACAGCTCATCCATAACTGTGCCCTACATATACTGTAGATGTCCACTCACACACAACAACCACCCAGCTAGCACATTTGGTTCCTTGGGAGTTGGGAGCACATATATTTTTGGTTTCACATTGGTTGTGGGAACAAAGCCAGACGTTTCCTGACCGGAAAATGTAGAACCCTCTGTGGAAAGGGTTTCACGTGGAACCAAAAAAGGTTCTCCTATGGGGACAGCCGAATAACTCTTTTGGAACACTTTTTTCTAAGATTGTGCCATGACATCATGCACTACATTGGAGCATGCTGTTATCTAAAAATAAATATATGGAAATATGTGTAAAGCAACTAAATTGTGCCTGGAAAACTGCACTTAAGTGTGCTCAAACAGTTGTCACTTATCAGGGGCCTTATGTATCAAGCGTCTCAGAGTATGAGTGCTGATCTAGGATCAGGTCCCCTTTGTCCATGCAATCTTTTTGTATTGTGATCTAAAAGAACTGATCTTAAATCAGCACTCTTATACTGATACACTTGATACATACTGCCTCTGTAGTCTACCGTACGTACAGTAAGACTGGAAGGTCTTCTGGTCTTCTGCGCTCACTACCTCAAGGGCTGTGAGCGTACAGTGTGTCACTGCCCAGCTAGCACATAACGTTCTGAGAACCATATGTTTCTTAGTGTTTGGTGAGAGCGTGGTTGTCCTATGGTTATTTTGCATACAACTTTCCCGGAATGGTGGAGGATAGTTGCTTGGCTTTGGAACATTCTAAGCTCATTTAAGGAACTTGACAAAAAAAAAAAATGTCTTGGTACTTTTAGGTTCTAGATAGACAGACTCTGAGAAAAAAAGGTTCCATCTATCTATCTAGGCTACTCTTCTGCCCCTACCCATGCTATGCAGATCCAAAATCGAAAAATGACAACAATGATGATGCTGAAAGACTCTTGTGAAAGAATGTTTAGTGAAATGCAAAACACATGATCATGAGAAAAACATAACATAACCTCTGTGTTTGGCATAATGGAGGCAGTTAACAAACATGGCCTTGAAAAATAAATGTGAACTATGCACACAACTATACATGCCCACATAGGCTAGTCTGCATAAGATGCGGTTGCCTATCAAACAAGAACATAAAGGCTGTTATTAAACCATATTATTTTGTTTCTACGGGCTAACTGGATAGTGTAGGCTATTGCACTGATATGTTGTGGGCCTATGCTACATTATCGGTTTCACTGCGGTAATAACACTGTAATAGCATAGCGCCTATATTCACATTCCCTCAATACACAGTTGTGTCAATGGTCGTCAGTCACATTAGTCTTACCTGTATCTTGTCGGAACTGGTGCATGGAATGCAAGTCGATGATGTAGGGCGAGAGGCGAGAGTCCACCTGGCCTAAGACAACACTACCACCCCGTGGGTCGTTGCGGATGACTGCCTCGATGTGGTGAGAGACGGCCGGGCTGTAAGGCCGCCAGCGCCCGTGCTCGTTCAGCCATTCCCATACCACCACGGCCGACGCTAGTAACATCCTACGCCTGCGAAATAGAATAGCACAAAAGCATTTTTAGGTGGTTTTCTTTTGAATATGTCCCATTTTAGGTACATATCCGTGCGCAGCTGCATCCATCTTGAGCCATTTGCAAGCTAGGATAGGCTATCGAGATATATTTAGCCTATAATAACAGCGTAACTATAGCTCTGTCAACCTGTAAGTGGCGCCTACCTTCCATGTTGATATTCTGTACAGGTGCAACAATATTTCGTTTCTTTGTTCAAGCGAATCAATAAATCATTAAAATCGTTGTTCATAGGCAGGGGGGTGGGGACAAGCAGGTTCCTTGCATTTTAGCCTCTATTCAGAAAAATGGCGTGTAAATCATTTCTGTGGCATAATCAGTTTTGATGTGTGAAGATGCTGTGGTGGTGTGCTGAAGTGATGGGATGGATAGGCTACATCATACATCGACAAAAAGTGATTTGCTGTAACAAGTGGTTTCATTTTGCGGCAATGTAGCCTATTTGATTTTCTCATCGTATTATTGTAATACAATGTAACAGATACGCAGTGGGCACTGTAAAGACCAAAGATCCATGAACTATCGAGAGTTCCACGGCTTTATTCCACTGTATATCCTTCACATTTTAGGAATATTTGTTTATTTGTAGGTAGGATATAGCCTTAAGTAAATCAATATAGACATATTTACCAATGCCGGATACTTTTTGTTCGCCTTCCGTAGGCTAACGTTACCTCCAATCAAAGCCAATCCAGTATAGGCTAGGGTATTCTTGGTTTAGCTACTATCCATCTCGTTATGTTAGAAAGTATTGCCTATAGTAGTGCAAATCCAAGGCTGTTGTTGCGAGAAAATGTGTTTAGGCTATTTGTTTGGATCTCCACGAAAGCCTGCATAGCCATGTCGTGCAATTGGTCCATGATGTGTCTTGGCTTTATGAGTGGGTTGCATTTAAACGCTAGGAACAACTCGAAATAATTCCGTGGGCCATCCCCGGTCAAAAATATATTTTTTTACAAAATGTTGCCATGAGTGCGTGGACAAGCATTTCACCCAGTGATTTCAACCAGTCCTATCTATCAGCAAGAGGTAATGTAGCCAATCAAATTCCAGAAACAAGGCCCAATACTCCGCCCATGACTGAGCGGACAAGGAGGCACCTTTTGCAAGCAGCGGTAGATCTAATTTAAACGTCATAAATAAATTACATTATTAAATGTTTTTATGTGGTAGAATGAGTTTAGCTCCGAATTATCACTTGGTGTTGTAATCAATAATTAATTGTGTAGACAATAGGCGTAAGGTTACATTTTCAGTAAAAAAAAAAGAAAACAGTGGAGATGCCGGGGATTGAACCCGGGGCCTCATACATGCGAAGCATGCGCTCTACCACTGAGCTACATCCCCATTTCCTGTATAAACGATATTCAAAATGGAATATAAAAATTGCAACAGGTAAATCTTAGGTGGATTAGGTTGTTTGAAATTGTATTTATGATTTAAAAATGTGAAAGTAATATACACGAATTATTGTATGTGATAAAAAAAAACTCAAGTAATAATTCGAATTAGGCCCTTTATTTCAATACAAACAGCTATTCCTAAAATATACAAAACACACTTTTAATTTTTCGAAATTTTATTTAACCTTTAACCTAGGCAAATCTGTTAAGAACAAATGTTTTATTTACAATGAGGGCCTAAACCGGATGACGTTAGGCTAATTGTGCGCCACCATATGGCACTTCTAATCACAGCTGGTTGCGTTACAGCCTAGAATCGAACCAGAGTGTCTGTAATAAGGCCTCTAGCACTGATATGCAGTGCTTTAGAACACTGCACCACAAATATTCCAATAGTAATAAGACTAATGCAGAAAACAGTACCACTCAAAGCCTGCGCTTCATCATATGAAACCTTTAAAAAAGCTTTTAATATCTCAAAAATATTGTTTCATGTATTCAATCTGCAATTGTTGCTCTTGTCAGTCCCTTTATTCACTTTGATTTATTATTTCACACATATTATTTATGTTGCTCTTTGCTCTGATTGTTGTAATCTGGTTGTAACACTGGTTTGTCAGGTTTACAATTTACAATTATGATGATAATGACGACAAACCTACTGTCAAGCGGTATTGCTGTACAAAGATGAAATATGGAACTATTGTCCCTCGCTGATCCTTCCCTCACAATGCAGTCACATCATCCTTGTCTCTGCCCCCCTCACTCCTATCTTCAGACCAGATGGCACTACCAGAGAACTGATGCAGGTCTATCAGCAAACCTCCTCCTCCACTTTTTTCTCCTCCCACTGCTCCCTCATCACTCTCTCCATCCTCTTTGCTTTCCCACTTTTCCTCCATATTCTCCTCTCTCTCCTCCTCACGCTCTCTTATCTCTTCCTTCTCGCCCGTGAGCTTTGCTCTCTCCCTCAGGTCACAGCCCTCCATGCTGGAGTAGTCATCTGACGAGTCATCCCCTCTGTCTTCCCTCTCATCGCCCTCCTCCTCCCCCCCACTTTCCCTTCCCTCGCTCCCTCTCTCCACATCCCTCTCTTCATTTTTGTGTTCCTCCTCTCTTATGGCCTCCTCATCCGCGCCAAGGGGCCACAGCCGGCGCCCAAGCCGCACTTCCAGGACTCTGACCCCAGCCATGATCCGGTCCCTGGCCCCATTCTGCCCATAGACCAGTTGGCGGACTGTGTACTGGCCATTAGTCTTGCGGTTCAGCCACATGTACAGGAAGACCAGGAGGCAAACAAGGAAGACCAGGAGGAAGAAGGCGATCAATACTTTTCTGGTGGATGTCGTTTCGTCATATACGTTGTTCATGCCTAGAAGTGAAGAGTAAAAATTGGAATGACTGTTTAGACTGACATTTGAAAGGGACATTTGGTTGGGATCTGAACGCCAAGTGAATCTGGATCTAAGGGGTTTTAGACTGTCTGTATGATTCAGATCCTGAAGTGTTTGTTTGGCCTGATCTGCACTGTAAACAATTATATTTCAATTGTCAAACCGAATTTAAATGGAATTGACCCCACCTTGATGGTCACAAAATACAAGTCTCTTAATCTAAAGCTGTTCAAGTACAGTCATGCTTGGCCTTTTATTAGAACAAAACAAATCCTCTCAGAATATCAAAACCATAAACCCACCCTTATTAGGGTGAACGGGTTCAGATTGATTTGATTTCGCAACGTACCTCTTCAAATAGTTATCCGAAAAGTTGAAGGAATCCAAGGCCAAACTCTGCCGTGAAGGAGATCTAGTTTACTGGAAATTGAGGGTGCTCTTTTCTTTCAACTGCAGCTGATCCATACATAGATGTATTACTGGATCTGTAAATAAAGTATATGGACCATTAGTTACCTACTGCCCAAAAACATGTCAATATCCATGCAGCAAAATCTTTAATACAGATAATTACACCTTAAAGAAATATATGTGGCAGAATCGTAGATTTTCCCACACTTTTTTCGAAAGGATAAAGTGAGGCTTGTTTTGAGTGCAGCCTGAAACCTGCCTATGAATAATGATACAATAAATGTGTCACGACACCACCGAGGTGTATAGGCAGGTGCCACGGTGACTGATTATGAATGGTTCTGACAGGTGTCATTTCATGGTAGTTGACATGCCGTGTCATTGTTGTATTGTTCTGTACAGTGTACTGTCACTATATATGCAGCATCCCACCCATTCAGACACAGGAAGTGCCTGTGAAGTCATGATTCTGCCTGAGTGACTCACTAACAGGAAGCCAGCATACTCTCTCTCTCTCTCTCTCTCTCTCTCTCTCTCTCTCTACATTTCCGCCCTACATATTTCCATCTACCATAGCATCCTACGCTTTATTGCAGGTGACAGTTTTAACATGCATCACTGTATCCTGTATCAAAAGGTTGGCTGGTCCTCATTAAAGTCCCGTAGATCATTTAATTACTCCCTTTTAATTTACAAAGCTCTACTACCCAAGCTTCTAACCTACCTCACTTCACTGTTAAAATGTAAAAATATGAGACACGAAACCCGTTCACAGGGATGGTTACCTCTCGAGGTTCCACTAGTACATACCGATCTAGGTAAATCCGCCTTCAGTTTTAGTGCCTCGCATTTTTGGAATAGCCTGCAAAACTCCCAACATCTAGACTCTGGTGCCTCTATGGCAGTTTAAGACTTTAATGTTGAATGAATTTAATGTGAATTGCAACTGTTTGGATTCAATGTAAATAATTGTATTTGTGATGTTTTGAAGTTGTAGTGTTGATTCTGCAATTTGTAGTTTATTTTATTTTTATTGATCATTTTGAATTTGTTGTATTGTAAATGAGACCCTGGTCTCAATAAATAAAAGTTGTATTTTTTGTTGTTGTTTCAACTATTATATACATAGATATGGATGTCGACAAGTTATTTAAAAATGTACGTTTTGCAATAAGTGTACCTGTTCTCCCTCCCTGGCCTCTGTGGATAGCTGACACATTGAACACTAATTGAATATAATAAAAAAGACTAATAAATATTTCTAGTTCATACATGAATGCAATGGGATTCATGTATGTGGACTTGTTGTTTCATATGATGTACAAAATGTGACATTCTGCTCATCAGATGAAAGTTATTAACAAAGCACAGCTAATCTCAACTAGATTACCAATTAGACTATGCAAAATATATATATATTTTTTTAATTGAACCTTTATTTAACTGGGCAAGTCAGTTAAGAACTAATTCTTATTTATAATGATGGCCTACCGGGGAAAAGTGGGTTAACTGCCTTGTTCAGGGGCAGAACAACAGATTATTATTACCTTGTCAGCTCGGGGATTCGATCCACCGAACCGTTCGGCTACCTGCCGCCCCAAAATATGATAGTCAATCTTTTCTCTCTCTTTCTACATTCTACAATGCCTTTACATTTCTGCATATGACCTTACATGTTTTCACATGTAGTAGGCAGCCATGATACAGTATTGGTGCGAAGCATAGATTAATAAAGATCCCATGGTGCAATATGCTGTTAACATACTCCATCTGTTTATATGTCTATTACATATGCAAAATCATTTTGTACAGATAATGTAAATGTTTAAATCAAAAGCCCACTTGATATGGAAGTATTAACTCCACTCTTTAGACCCGAATACAGATTCTTACATTTCTGAAAGTAAATAAAACAGGGACACAGACAAAGAGTTGGTGTGACAGAGAAAATCAAGACAACGTGGAAGGAGAGAAACAGTGGTGGTAGGGAAGTGAGGAGGAGATGTGGAAAGAGATTGGGAGGAAAGTGCGAAGCTGACGGATGTACATGGAGAGAGTGGAAAGATGATACAAAAAATGTCAGATAGAAAACGAGAAATTTGAATTATGGTCAGTAGATTTTTAAAAAATCTATAAAACTCACCAATATCTTGCTCTAAATGAACATGCTTTAGGATGGTTTTGAAAAAGATTAACAGACACCCAGAGAGGAAGCAAGAACTCACAGGCGTGTCAGTGGTGGAACTTTTTTTGACTAGATAAGGGGATGCATAAATTTAAAGAAGGGCATGTAAGAATTAGAGCAGGAGGGGGATATAATGTGGGTGGAGAGAGAGACAGAGAGAGAGAGAGAGAGAGAGAGAGAGAGAGAGAGAGAGAGAGAGAGAGTAAAGCGCAGAGATTAGCAAATCCACACCCAAATATAGAAAGAGGAAGGTGCAGTGTGCTTTCATGTATGACAGAAGGTGTGACAGTTGGTGTACAGGGTACGGTTGTGGTTTGGTTCCTTTCAAGTAAATCTGATCTATTATGTCTCCAATATGCTATGGAATTTATTTGTACAGCCATAGGAAGTTAACAGCTGCAAAGGAACCCACCTACAGTATGAACATACTGCACCTGCAAAGTTCAAAGATGCATAAAGTGGATTAACATAACTGGACCTACTGATTCTGCTACACCAACTCTCATCAATGCAGCCTAAGCAAGTGAGATGTATTTGAGTTGCACCAGGTCCCATTTTGTTCTATCCAGACTTGCACAAATAATATTTATACATATTTTTTTATTTGTTTTAAACAGTCAATGCATGGTTAGAGTTGAGTTTGTTCGCTGAAGTGCAGAACCACTCAGCTGACACTGCAAAGCCCAGAAGCAGGAAGTGAATGATGGAGCACGGGCAGGTTCAAAAGAAATGCACAGAGCTGATGTGCTTTCAGCCTTTAACCACATCCTGTTATGTGCTCCACTGGCTAGTACAAACACAACACCAGAAACTACTGGGGAACCATACAGATTCCGTATGTTTAAAGCCTACTAACAAATGCACTGTATGATCTCTTAATGGAGTTTTATTTAATTTCAGCAATAACGTTGTGGGAGGACTACACTTGATGGTCCATTTGTAATGCAGAATTTCATTGAGTTCTTTCCAAAGACTCTAATTTTCTTCTTTCCAAAGAAGCCCCCTTCTCTGAGGAACCAATCAGAACAGCCTTAGTAACATGCTTGCTTTACCCTGTATGATAACACAAGATAACCACTGTGTTACACAGTGTATCATAAACATTCATGATCTGTGTTTAATATGAAACTAAATAATTGTACTACTGGTTGTAAACACTGAGTGTACAAAACATTAGGGACACCTTCCTAATATTGAGTTGCACCCCTTTTGCCCTCAGAACAGCCTCAGTTTGTCAGGGCATGGACTCTACAAGGTGTCAAAAGCGTTCCACAGGGATGCTGGCCCATGTTGACTCTAGTGCTTCCCACAGTTGTGTCAAGTTGGCTGGATGTCCTTTGGGTGATGGACCATTCTTGATACACGGGAAACTGTTGATAGTAAAAAACCCAGCAGCGTTGCAGTTCTTGACACAGTCGAACCGGTGAGCCTGACACTTACTACCATACCCCATTCAAAGGGACTTATATATTTTGTTTTGCCCATTCACCCTCTGAATTTCACACATTCACAATCCATGTCTCAAGTCTTAAAAATCCTTCTTTAATCGGTCTTCTCCCCTTCATCTAAACTGATTGACGTGACAAGGGATCATAGTGTTCTCCTGGATTCACCTAATCAGTCTATGTAACGGAAAGAGCAGGTGTTCCTAATGTTTTGTGTACTCACTTTTCTATTTTTGGTGGGTCAATATACTGCCTTATGAAGTCATTTCAATGAGCGCTAAGACTTCCTGTCATGTGACCTGAGAGGGTTAATAAGTGGCCATTCTACAACCGCAAAAGAGGAAGGACTGTTTATTGGAAGAGTCGCACAGTGGAGTGTCATTTTCATCCCCTATTGGTTCACAACCACACAAAACATGTGTAGTATGACAGTGAATAAATACATATTAATCTAGTAAATAAATTAATCATGTGATGAGCTTGATGTGAGCTAGCCTGGTCCCAGACCCATTTGTACCGTCTCGCCAACTCCTGTGGTCGTTGTCGACAATACAGCCAAAAGCAGATCTGGGATAAGGCTAGATATGAACTGTACCCGAGGGCTGCAAAACGGTGAAGTATAAACTGCTTACAAATGCAAAAAATCTAAATGTAACACAGTGAATATTCTTTTTCAGTTCCGTCTAACAGTTGAGCATTGTATGCCCTTTCTTTCCTATCTTCAAAGACAAACCACAGCTGCTGCTATATCAGTCTAAGACAGTGGTATTCAAAATCAGCGTCAAATCAGTATTCATTATTTGCCACATTTTTTGGGGGTAAGATTATAGATTATTGTATGGGACAATATACAAACCTTTTTGAGAAAGATCATTTGAAAAATACAATTTTATTGGGTAAATGTATTGCGGATGGTTGTGCACGTAAAAATCATAATGTACAGATTTGAAGGTTGTTATTAGTTTTCGGGGTAGGGTCGTGAGAAATACTTGCGGAAAAAATGGAGTCCCAGCTAAAAAAAGTTTGAATACCACTGGTCTAAAACGATTATATTTAGTTCTGACTTGGAATACATCATTCACACAGTAAAAAAACTCCTCCTCAAATTCCATTGCAACTTTCTTTAGTTCTGTGCCTCATGACAGTCATAGAACTGCTATGATTTAAATTGTATGATATTAAGTTTGTTCTACTGAGAACACATTTTCTGAGGTAACACTTCACTTGAACTCTCTGTTATAAACTGTCATTGGAGTTTACAACACCTTGGGACAAATTATACTGCATGTTGCTAGTCAGTCTGCTTTTGGCTTCACCAAAGGGGGATCATTCACCTAAGACAACTTAAGTTGGAGAGCACAAATGTAGTGTTACCTTCTCTTCGAAGGCAAAAAATTACATGATAGCAATCATTTAAGGTACCTCCAACTCAAGTCCTTCACATCATTTGTAAGAAAAATCCCCACATCAAAATCAACATTATTTGGAAATGGACCAATGTTTTTTCTTTGTATGTCGACATAGGCGCCATACAGCATAGTTTAATACAACTTACCCAATCGCAATTAACCCGTGCAGTTTTGTAAACAGTATATATCCATTTTAGCATATAGATTTATATTGTTAATACCAATGGTCTGACTTCATCACTTCAGCTAATCTAGGGTAAAAGATTCCTATGATGGAATGGAAAAATAATGTATAGATGCATACTTGTACAAACGTATAAGTACGAATAATAAACTGCAGTATGTATGACGTTTGATATGCATCCCGGTTAGCAGCTCTAACTACCCGATTAAACGATCCCTAACGGATTCACAATGTGAGTGCTTCAATGAGAGCAGCAACTGGAAATGACCTGCCTATCTACTTGACAACACTTGTTGAGGGTGTATTCATATTATACAAAATAATGTAGACAGATGTGCCATTTTGTAAATGTGCCAAATTAACATAGACCTTTGTGCCAGTTGTCATACTGCATGGCATAAGGATTCGTGAGTAGGCTACAATTGAATCCTCATGTCTTCAGTTTTGTAGTGATACACAATATTGGATACTTAAATGTATACACCTTCAAATAGTGTCACCATTAACGCTCCTTAATAAAAACCGGTAACATGTCTTACTGCAGTATGGAAGTCCTATGCAGATTATCCCCCTTCATCCTATATCACCCACTATCCAACTGAATCAGCATCTAAAGAGTTGTAGGGTGCATCTAAATGGTGTTTCCTTCTTTTCTCGTGTCCTCCTCTCTACTCGCCTCCTCCTCAAAATGCATTGGAGAAGGTCCGAGGGTAAGAACCTCTGACCTTTTCCTCCAACGCGTTTTGAGGAGGCGAGGAGAGAGGAGGACACGAGGAAATACAATTGAGATTCACCCGCAGAATCCAATTGGTCTCTGTACACCTTCACTATAATAGTTCACCTTATTCTCGACCCCTCTGTGATTCCCACAGTTTAGTAACTCAGCTACACTTCACTACATCCTCCCACTTGCACAGAGCTTAAGGTACTGTTGTTGATTCTAGTAAGGCTATGGTCTATGGAGTTTTAGTAAGAACACCCTTTGGGTGTTGTGGTGACGCCCCTCTGCCAATCAGACGTCCCCGTCCTCGATGCGGGCCAGCTGCCTCTCCAGCAGCTCGATCCTTTGGCCCTGGGCCAAGACCACCGAACGTAGGGCCTTCACCTCCGCTAGCACCTCGCTCAGCACTTCCTCCTGGAGTGGGGAAGAGGGGGGGATGGATAGGGCGAGATGGAGGTTAAGAGGGAGAATGTAGTCACATACAGTAGCAGTCAAAAGTTTGGACATACCTACTCATTCAAGGGTTTTTCATTCTTTGTACTATTTTCTACATTGTAGAATAATAGTAAAGACATCAAAACTATGAAATCATGCAGTAATCAAAAAAAGTGTTAAACAAATCCAAATATATTTTATATTCTTCTAAGTAGCCACCATTTGCACACTCTTGGCATTCTCTAAATCAGCTTCATGAGGTAGTCACCTGGAATGCATTTCAATTAACACGTGTGCCTAGTTAAAAGTTCATGCGTTTGAGACAATCAGTTGTGTTGTGACCAGGTAGGTGTGGTATACAGAAGATAGCCCTATTTGGTAAAAGTCCATATTATGGCAAGAACAGCTCAAATAAGAAAAGAGAAACAACAGTCCATCATTACTTTAAGACATGAAGGTCAGTCAATCTGGAGAACTTTGAAAGTTTCTTCAAGTGCAGTCGCAAAAACCATGAAACGCTATGATGAAACTCACTCTCATGAGGACCGCCACAGGAAAGTAAGACCCAGAGTTACCTCTGCTGCAGAGGATAAATTCATTTGAGCTAACTGCACCTCGATTGCAGCCCAAATAAATGCTTCACAGAGTTCAAGTAACAGACACATCTCAACATCAACTGTTCAGAGGAGACTGTGTGAATCAGGCCTTCATGGTCGAATTGTTGCAACGAAAACACAACTAAAGGACACCAATAAGAAGAGAAGACTTGCTTGGGCCAAGAAACATGAGCAATGGACATTAGAGCGGTGGAAATCTGTCCTTTGGTCTGATGAGTCCTAATTTGAGAATTTTGGTTCCAACCGCCGTGTCTTTGTGAGATGCAGAGTAGGTGAACGGATGATCTCCGCATGTGTGGTTCCCACCGTGAAGCATGGAGGAGGAGGTGTGATGGTGCTTTGCTGGTGACACTGTCAGTGATTTATTTAGAATTCAAGGCACACTTAAGCAGCATGGCTACCACAGCATTCTGCAGCGATACGCCATCCCATCTGGTTTGCGCTTAGTGGGACTATCATTTGTTTTTCAACAGGACAATGACCCAACACACGTACAAGCTGTGTAGGGGATATTTGACCAAGAAGGAGAGTGATGGAGTGCTGCAACAGATGACCTGGCCTCCACAATTACCTGACCTCAATCCAATTGAGATGGTTTGGGATGAGTTGGACCACAGAGTGAAGGAAAAGCAGCCAACAAGTGCTAAGCATATGTGGGAACTCCTTTAAGAATGTTGGAAAAGCACTCCTCATAAAGCTGGTTGAGAGAATGCCAAGAGTGCGCAAAGCTGTCATCAAGGCAAAGGGTGGCTACTTTGAAGAATATATAATATATTTGTATTTGTTTAACACTTTTTTGGTTACTACATGATTCCATATGTGTTATTTCATAGTTTTGATGTCTTCACTATTATTCTACAATGTAGAAAATAGAACTAATAAAGAAAAACCCTTGAATGAGTAGGTGTGTCCAAACCTTTGACTGGTATTGTACATGATAACATCCTAAATCCACAAGGCACTACACAAGTCTACTCAACACTTTTCTGGCACTTCTATGTCGTACTCATACCTACATCTCTAACCTCTTATTCATACCAAATCGGAAGAAAACAGACCAAAACAGGGAGGGACTGCCTGAACTTGACCAAGAAACTCTCGCTTTTGTTGCAAAACGTTGTCGGTTACAAAACGCTTTGCTACAGTTTGTACTAGTGAATACACCCCTGCTATACCCACCTACACCCAAACTCCATTCTCACCTCTCCTTTCACCCTATCGGATGCTCCTTCTCCTTGAGTGACCCTCTGCTGCACCACCCCCACCCCCTCGCTCTCCGGCTCCCTGGTTGTTGCGATGGGCATGGCAGCCTGCTGGGGGACTGGGGGAGAGTCTGTCCCGGAGCCCTGTGACGACAACTTGGGCTTGTTGCGGAGGGTGTCCCTGTTCTTGGAGGGGGCGCCCACATAGCCACCGCTCAGAGAGACCAGTAGGGGCGGCGCATCCTGCCCGGCAATCCAGTCCTCGGCCAGAAGGGAGGGCTCCACGCTGGCCGTGTCCGGGTATAGGTCCCCCTGGAACAGGTCTGACTGAGGGGACAAGAGAGGGAGGGGGTCAGAGGGAGAGCGTTTAAGGTCATTTTCAGTCTAGCTTGACTGGTTCCAATATCCACATTAGCATGCCACTTAGTGTAAAGCAACGTTTTGGGCATGCTAGTAATTGGGGTTCTAGTATGGCTATTTGAACATAGCCTTAGTCATAAATGAAGAAGGCCTTCTATTTCAAATGGTGTGCATGGCAGCTTACCTTCCGTGGTACCGTCATAGAAATGGGCTCTACTTTCCTTTCGTGCAGTTTGTAGAACCTGCAATGAGAGAGAGAGAGAGAGAGAGAGAGAGAGAGAGAGAGAGAGAGAATGAAAGAAAGAAAGAATGAGAGAAAGAGAGTGAATGAATGAATAAAATAAATGATTTACAGTGGGAGGACATGAAACTGATAGTGGTACAGTGGGAGGAACATATGAGGTGGAAATGAGGTGTGAAAAAGAGCGCAAAATACACTGAGAAACAATTCAAGTAAAAACCATAAAGACATGCTGAAAAACCTGTTCACCTGGCAATCTCACACTTGTTGACATCCACGCCCCTCTTGCTGAGAAAGCCTGCTCCTCGCTGGGGCTCTTTACTGCTGTACAGGCTGAGGAAGTGGACATAGGGCGATTCGTCCGTCACCTCAAAGTACCGGATGGTGCAGTCCCCCTGAGAGTGATCAACAGATAAACGGAGCTAAACCAAACATCCGGTGGGGAGATCTGATCATATGACACCAGCTGAATTTGTTATTGAAAATGTGGTCGGAAACAGGTGTACTGTACCTTTCCACACAGGTAGACCATGTTGGTGTCAGGGTCATAGTAGGGGAGGAGAACGCCATTACTGGTGTCCATCTCCTGCACTGCCATTGGCTCAGACATATCGCTCTGCAACACACAGATACAATCATTAGAAGATCTGGTGTGTAGCGAACCCCTCAGTGCTGTGTGAGTTGAGTCAACTGAAAATAAACAGGGTTGACCTGACCTGTACTGTCATGATACCTTAGCTCAACCCTCTCCTCTACCATACAGTCAGAGCATCGTTTCTGAGGCGTCAACGTCCCATACACTCCCATAGGACTCTGCAAAGACCTGTTTACGACATGTGTCCATCTAGCCGCCGTACCGTATCCCACAAGGCTAGCTGCCTCTCGCTCATACGGCTGAATCCGGTGGTCAGGATCTTCCCGTCGGAGAGGAACACGGCCCTCATGGGCCTGGTGCCGTCATGGACCTTCTCTTTCACCTGAGACACAGACAACATCACAGGTGTTATAAGGGAGGGTAGAGTCAATGTCAACAAGTCATTCTATGTACAGCCAGTAGACTGTAGTTAATGTAGACTATACAGTGCATTCGGAAAGTATTCAGACCCCTTGACTTTTTCCACATTGTTACATTACAGCCTTATTCTAAAATGGATTCAATTTTTTTTTTAATCGTCAGCAATCTAAACACAATACCCAATAACGACATAGTGAAAACATGTTATAATTTTTTTGTTAATTAATAAAAAATTAAAAACAAATACCTTATTTACATAAGTATTCAGACCCTTTGCTATGTGACTCCAAATTGAGCTCAGGTGCATCCTGATTCCATTGATCAGATGTTTCTACAACTTGTTTGGAGTCCACCTGTGGTAAAATCAATTGATTGGACATGATTTGGAAAGACACACACCTGTCTATATAAGGTCCCACAGTTGACAGTGCATGTCAGAGCAAAAACCAAGCCATGAGGTCGAAGGAAATGTCCGTAGATCTCAGAGACAGGATTGTGTTGAGGCGCAGATCTGGGAAAGGGTACCAAAAAATGCCTGCAGCATTGAAGGTCCCCAAGAACACAGTGGCCTCCATCATTCTTAAATGGAAAAAGTTTGAAACCACCAAGACTCTTCCTAGAGCTGGCCGCCAGGCCAAACTGAGCAATCGAGGGAGAAGGGCCTTGGTCAGGGAGGTGACCAAGAACCCCATGGTCACTCTGACAGAGCTCAAGAGTTCCTCTGTGGTGATGGGAGAACCTTCCAGAAGGACAACCATCTCTGCAGCACTCCACCAATCAGGCCTTTATGGTAGAGTGGCCAGACGGAAGCCACTCCTTAGTAAAAGGCACATGACAGCCTGCTTGGAGTTTCCCAAAAGGCACCTAAAGACTAAGACCATAAGAAACAAGATTCTCTGGTCTGATGAAACTAAGATGTAGTTATTTGGCCTGAATGCCAAGCATTATGTCTGGAGGAAACCTGGCACCATCCCTACGGTGAAGCATGGTGGTGGCAGCATCATGCTGTGGGGGTGTTTTACAGCGGCAGGGACAGGGAGACTAGTCAGGATTGAGGGAAAGATGAATGGAGCAAAGTACAGAGAGATACTTGATGAAAACCTGCCCCAGAGCGCTCAGGACCTCAGACTGGGACAAAGGTTCACCTTCCAACAGGACAACGACCCTAAGCTTTGGGACAAGTCTCTGAATGTCCTTGAGTGGCCCAGCCAGAGCCAGAGTCAGAGCCCAAACCCAATTTAATATCTCTGGAGAGCCTTGAAAATATCTGTGCAGCAACGCTCTCCATCCAACCTGACAGTGTTTGAGAGGATCTGCAGAGAAGAATGGGAGAAACTCCCCAAATATAGGTGTGCAAAGCTTGAAGCGTCATACCCAAGAAGTCTCAAGCCTGTAATTGCTTCCAAAGGTGCTTCAACAAAGTACTGCGTAAAAGGTCTGAATACCTATGTAAATGTGATATTTCTGTTTTTGCTTTGTCATCATGGGGTATTGTGTTTAGATTGATGAGAAGAAGAAAAACATTTGAATCCATTTTAGAATAAGCCTGTAATACTTTCTGAAGGCACTGTATCAAGTATGCTGTATTTACAAGTGCTGATTAGTTGCAGCCAATTTAGCATGGCAAAGGTCACTTTCTTTCAAAGGAAGGACATTATGTGAACAAGGTGGTACTTATTTGCTTTGGTCTCCTGTGTGTTGTTGAATTTCTCCTTGAAGGATAATAAGGGAAGTTGTATGGTATTTTGGTACTATTAATTTGACTTATTTCAATTCATTTGCATGCGTGTCATTCATGGGCTAGACAGGAAGCACCTTGAGGACGGTCCCCCGTCGCGGGTCGATGACACGCAGAGCCTTGTCCTTGCACACGGTGCAGATGGCACTGCCCTCCCGGTTCCAGCTCACACTGTAGATCAGGTCTGGGTGGGCATCGGCTATCTGGTACACCAGCTCCCCCGTGCCCACGTCCCACACGCACACCAGGTTGTCACAGCCTGAGAATGAGTGAGTTGCATCAGTCAAAAACAGTCGTGAACACAGAATCTGGGACAGCACAGACAAAACTTACGTTCACAGAAGAGGGTTAAAACGAACACTACCAAGCTTATTTTAACAAAACGTCGATCTCAATAAAAGTGGTAAAATCGTGTGTTTTTTAAGAGTTCTCACAATAAATATGTACGTGCAAAACATTCAAATAATCAAAAGGATACACAGAGATGTAACATCTAAAAAATGCAGACATAAACATACAATTACTGGCACAGGCTAAACGTATAGACATACTGTTCTAAGTAACACAGACACGTACATAGACATATCAATTGCTTTTAACTTTTGAAACCTTCCGATGCCCTCTTGAAGGATACTCAGTTTCCCGTTGACCTCAACAACATTCTCCTTTAAACGTGCAGCACATGCTGTTAACTGCAAGGCAGGGACACTCAATTCCTGGCTTGCATAATGCATTGGGAATTGAACGGTCTGTCATGGAACACCTCTCCAGTACGTTTAAAGCTGTCCTTCAACTCTCACTGTTTACCCTGACTGACTACTACATCTTCCCTTTCTCTGGGGGTCCAATGTTTAACCAAAAAAATATATATATATTTCCTCTATCTCAGACTACGGGCCTATTATCCATAAAAAATCAAAGTCTTAGCATTAGCGGTCTCACATTATCATGACTGGTGGTGACCGACGTGTGTCACAATACTATCAATATGTCTAGTCTACCTTTGTTGCAGCTTAAAGCACACACATTCACTGACATGGGAGGCGTTGCTTGTGAATAGTGACCTGGATAGTCCAAACTGGCAGGCAGACATACACTGCTTGAGGTGAAGACATTGTCCTCTGCCATGTGTTGCCACAAACCATCAGTGCAGACGAAGTCGCTCTATCTGACGTACGACAATGAGGTGCAGATAGATTAAGTTACCTGCAGTTAGGAGGATATTGAAAGCTGTCGGGTGCCAGGCTAGGATTCCCACTCGTTTACTGTGGCCCTCCAGTGTCACCACGGGCTCTGTCATTGGTCCAGTCAGCCCTCCGTCAGGGATTTGCCACACCTTTAACAGACAACACAACCAATAACAAGGCTTTGTTACAGGGGTAGAGCATACAGATGACCCTCCCTCCCATTGGCATACATCTGCTGATCTGCAGCATTTTCAACACAGATATGCCCTCTTGATAGTAGTCATAAGGCCCTCATAGAACAGCGCATCTGTTATTTACTCCTTTTTAACACTTATGACTATTCATCCAGCTTTATGCCATCTTTCAGCCCATCTCAATCAATGCAAAGGTCTGGACAAAGGTTGAACCTTTTCTCATAAACAATAGTGAGCTGCTTAGGGTTGCAAAGCTACTGGTAATTTAGCAGTTACCAGAATCTTCAGTACATTTGGAAATGAACTGATAATCTTTGGTAACTTTAGTAATTTATGTCCATGGGTTTCTAGTGGATAAACCATATGCTTCAAAAGAAAATATAATAATTAATGAAAAAAGTACCTAATTAACAATGTCATTATTTTCAATGAACTCTGCAACTCTTCCAACTAATGTATATATATATTTTTTTTACAACTGCCACCAGTTTGGCACCAAAACTTTTACAACAAAGACATGGTCAAATAAACAAAAGTATGTAATATAATAATATATATAATAATATAATGATATATATATATATATATATATATATATATATATATAAAGGACGTGAAACACTCGTATTTCTCGTGATAATTAAAGACACCAGAGAATCTGAAGTATCCAAAAAGGCCACTAGATTTCACCTGATACAATTCCCCAAAACAATTTAAAGTTAACAAACATTCTGGTAGTTTACGAGTAAACTTCAAACGTTTCCAGTAATATACCCTCCCTTTGCAACCCTAGAACTGTTTATGTTTCCTTTTTAGAGGGCAGCTACCTTCATATCACCACCTACCTTTACAGTGCAGTCCTCCGAGGCACTGGCGATGACGTTGTCGTCATGGGGACACCACTGGACATCCAGCACTGGAGCTGCGTGTCCACACACTGTGGGTGTGGCCTGGTCAATTCTGCCACTCTGTGGAAAAGAAGCAGGTGGGCATGGTCATCATCATCTGATTAGCACAAAACCCCAGGTCAGTGGTTTTCAACTGGTGGTCTGTTATTTGAAACAAATATCAGTTGGGAGTATCAATGGTGATTTAAGGAATTTTCTGTTACTTTTCACAATGCAAATTGTTCATTATAATAATGGGCCTTTCATCTGTTACATTTGTCATAAAATTGCCGGGAATAGGTGGGCACTTTTAGGGTATTAATCCTTATCTTCCATTTGAGAGGTTTGATGCCATGGTGTACTGGAGGGTATCTGCAGGCATATGCCAATTTTATTTATTTAACTAGGCAAGTCAGTTAAGAACAAATTCCTATTTACAATGGCGGTCTACCCCGGCCAAACCCGGACGATGAAGGGCCAATTGTGCGTCAGCCTATGGGACTCCCAATCACGGCCAGATGCAATTCAGCCTGGATTCGAACCAGGGTCTGTAGTGTCGCCTCTTGCACTGAGATGCAGTGCCTTAGACCGCTGCGCCACTCGGGAGCCCATATACGCACTTATTTTCAGTGGGCATTGCATATACTCACTTCTTAATCCCCACAATGCGTATCAAAGTAGTGTAGTAGAGGTATACGCTGTATCAATTAAAAAGGCTGATGGAACAAATCAGAATGCTTTGCTTAAAATGTTTATAAACAATCATTTCTTCACATTTTAGGAGCAACAATGTGCACAGGGCTATAGGCCTACACGCGAATATTCCAAAATGTAATGTGCGGGATAACACAGTTCATGTTTCGCAGATGCGAGCGATTTCATGGACAGAGATGGAAACATCCGTTAGAAATGAAAACGGGGCGATCTAAAGATGCAATAACTATCATGGGTTGCCTATATGACCAGGATGCCGCCTTTGGCTGCTACACAATGAAATAAAGTTGAAAGAAAGCCAACAGAACATGAGAAAGCATATGAGGAAGTGCCTCCATGTTTCTATGATGGGATTTTGGCTATAGGCTCCTTTGAAGCAAAGTAATACATGGCTCATAGCCTATGCCTACCTGGCAGAATGATACGATTTTTTTGCATCAATCAAGTGGCCATTTGTTTTGAAAACTCCATCTCATGTGCTACAGAAATACTGCAAAACAAGCAACAGTGCTAGGTCCCTGTGCACTTGAATTAAAGGGTAACTACAATCAAAAATCTAAATTTTGTAGATTTTTCCTAGACATCGAATGTGATCTCCTGATGTGGTTTAAGCATTTTAATAGACTTCGGACCACCAATTTTGCTGTTTTTCTATTACAACAGTGTGAGAGCAAAACATCTCATCTGAAACCTGACTTCGTTGATTAATCTAATCATAATTTATTGGTTTCAATCTTAGGCCTACTATTAGCCTACTCGCACAGTACAGCATTGGTTGGCATGACTGAAAGACCAAAATGGGATTTATCATTTTAGGTAATTCAGAGTACATGAAACTGTATCTCAAATGATTTCTCATGCAGGGCACCTTTCCTTTGGCTGGGCGGACTGTTTGGAAAATGTTGGGCAAAATTTGAGTGTACCCACTTCTCCAGGAACCCCTGGGTGGATGCTTAAGTGGGCTAGCACAAACCTTGTTGAGTGGCAGAACTAGGAAGGCCCCTCCTCCACCTGATTCGATGACGACTGCGGTGAATTTGGGGTTCACAGCGCAGAGGGGCCCGTCCCATGTGACACGGGACACTCGGACGTCATCGATGCAGTGCTCTGCCTTCCAAGCCTGGGCGAAGACATGCCTGAACTTGCTCTGTCTGACCACACCTCTTCGGAACGACATGACTGTGGAGAGAGAGATATTGGGAGCGTTCGAGCGGATCACTTTTGTCAATTTGGTGACCATTGTTAGTCACTGCCTTTCAAAGTGTCTTGCATTATGGGGATAAAAATTGTATGACTTGAACATATATTATCGACTGCATGAACTTTACAAAATGAATGCAATCAAAGGTCATGAACGTGACCAAAGACTGACTGGAACAAACTTTGCCCATAATTCATGTATACAGTGGATATGTATAAATGAACGTGATACTGTCTCCCTCTCTCTTACCAATTGATTGCACAATGTAAACATATTTTCAGTTTGGAGGGGTTGGAGAGATGTTTATTTCAATATTATAAAATATGAGTTACCCATAACGCACTGTAAGCAATAACGTGACAAATCTTTTATCCTCTACTAACTATGCAGCCCCACTTCACTGGAGATATCTACCACATGAAATGTACACTGAGTATGGAAAACATTAGGAAGATCTGGACTTTCCTTGACAGACTGACCAGAAGAATACTATGATCGCTTATTGATGTCACTTGTTAAATCCACTTCAATCAGTGTAGATGGGGTGGAGACAGGTTAAAGAAGGATTTTTAAGCCATGTGTGTCATTCAAATGGAGAATGAAAAAGACAAAAGATGTGCTTTTGAACAGTGTATGGTAGTAGGTGCCAAGCGCACCGGTTTGATTGTGTCAAGAACTGCAAAACTGCCTGGTTTTTCACACTCAACAGTTTCCCATGTGTATCAAGAATGTTCCACCACCCAGAGTACATCCAGCCAACTTGATAAGTGTGGGAAGCATTTGAGTCAACATGGACTAGGATCCCTGTGGAATGCTTGACACCTTGTAGAGTCCATGCCCCGACAAATTGAGGCTGTTCTGAGAGCAAGGGGGATGCAACTCAATATTAGGAAGGTGTTCATAATGTTTGGTATACTCCTTGTATATTGAAATAGTCACACACAAGTGGTGGTTAAAAAGTATTTGAATTCTGGTGGGGCTAATTTTGCAAGTCAGTACTAGGCCAACAAGTTCCTAAAGTGAGCCATGTTCTTTTAAGAACAACCTCAACCAGGCTACAATGTCAAGAGTCAAAATTCTTTTTTTTTTTTTTTAAACCCTATCAGGTCAAAGTACAGGATATGGAACTGACCAACACAAACTTGTTTATTCAGTTAATCAGTAACATTTAATGAATGTTAATACTGGGGAGAAGGAAGCAAGTAAACAGCCAAATTCCCCCATACAATGAGTCAGTCAGTTCTAAAAAGAACAGTCAAGGCTGACTGGACAAGAGGGCACGATCCGCCTGCAGTCAAAACACAAGGGGGGACGGGGTAATTCTATAGGCCTATGCAGGGTGATACCCAATTCTTTACAGTTGACGCTACAGTATAATCTAATAAAGGGTATTTACATGTTACATTCCAAAGTAACACATTGATTGTAAATTAGAATAACATGACGAAACGTTGGCTTGCATCCAAATCATTTGAATGTAGGAATGCCTGTGGGAGTGGCAGGTGTAGTTTCCAAATAGATTATCTGCACAAGGCACATTATAATCAGCATCAACAAGAATTTAAAAGATGGGACGGAAAATATCCATATAAGGACACAAAATACAACTAAAGGGAGTGAATGTCACAGACGACAAATAACCTAACGTTAAGTAGCCTACATGATCGAGAAGAGGGTCGACAATATGTGGTTTTAAGAGATTATGCAAGGTAAATACAATAGCAAGGTGTTTTACAAAGAGAATGACATTTTTTTCAATTACTATACCTCGATTTCAGACAACCTCTTAATTGGAAAAGATAAAAAGGCTGAAGCTACACCGTGACAAGAGGAAGCCAATAAAATAATCCGCCACCAGCAGTAACTTAATCCTTTGCTATGTTGGAGAGGCGGCTACACAGCCGACCTACTGCGATGGCAGGAAATAATTGTTGTAGATTATTAAACACAGCCAGGTGATTGATGATTAGAGCTCAATAAAAATTATACACGCGTAGCGCACAATCCTGAAGCAAAATTATTGCCCACCCAGTTGGTTAAAAATTGCGTATCTGTGATGTAATATTTAACCTGAGCAAGCATGTCAAAAGATTCGTAAATGTAGACGAAGACAAGGGAATGGTAACCGCGAATGATGGGCGTGCGACCGAAAAGATGCTGACACTACGCACTCCGTTTTGGAATGATTACTGTTTGGAACAGAAATCCAGACTTCCGCCCTGGCAGGATATAGTGGAGGTAGCCAGAGAGGAAGAGGCGAAGCGAGAGGGTTTGCTCCGCTCAAAAGCTGTCCACGAAAATAAGACCATGTAGAGAGGATTTTTTTAAATGGAGGTTAATGAGAGAATGTCGAATTTGGTCAACAAAAACATGTATTGCTAATTTCCTACGTGAGGCTTATTTAATGGAATACAAGTTTCGTAATGTTCAGATTGTTACGAAAGCACTGATAGGATTGGACGCACGTGACATTTCGGCAACAAAAGTACAATAAAATAAACTGTATATCAGCGGTTTCAGCGTATCTGCCCTCTCATTGACTAGAAGGTTCCCACCTGATCCCGTCTCCTCCCGCATGCGTTCCATCTTGGAGGATATGCATTTCCATTGTTAGAGCGGTCACTCGAGTATCTTGTCAATATAATAGAAACTCTTTGATGTAGCGTTGAATCCAAAGCATTACCCAACGATTGGACTGCTGCATTTACACAAAGCCCTACTGTACTAACTCAAATGCATATCAAATGGTGGACATAACGGGTTTGTAAGTGACGTATTCTGTCAACATTTGCATGGCATTACATTATGTCAGCAAAAAAAGCTGTTAAACCGTATGAAGCATACCAGGCCATATATGCACAGTTCTGCTTGTCCCTTGTTGTTTTTCAGGTACGACCCACCCACCACCAGAAGGTGTCTGAAATGCATGACAAGTGAAATGATTATGGGTGTGTGACACATTCTGTCTATATTTGCACATATTTGACAACAGCAAAAAAAGCTGTGTAATTGACCACGTCAAAGCTGGACATGTATGGGTATACATGCAGGGTTGGGTAGGTTACTTTCTAAAATGTAATCCGTTACAGTTACTAGTTACCTATCAACAATTGTAATCAGTAACGTAACTTTTGGATTACCCAAACTCAGTAACGTAGTCTGAGAGGCATTAGAAGACAAAAATGTACGTTACCAATTGAACAACATATATTGTAGGATAAATCCATGTTAAAGTTTACATAGCTGGTCATATATGGATGTTAAATGTTACTTTATGGGTTGGTTATGTAGGCTTCTTCTAACCCATCACGTTCTACTACATATAATAATAATATTAAATGATATCTTTACATCAAAAACCAAAATCTATCAGAATTCCAGTCATTCCAATAAATGTTATACCCCTTGATCTTGAAGAATAGGACTTGGAAATATGGAAGTATATATTATCCTAATTGTTTTACCTGAGCACGACCCCAAAACTAAGGACTTATTAGCCAGCCCTACTCAGTTTTGTATGATTTTGTTGATAAAAAAAATATTAAAAGTATTGTTTTAACCATGTTCTGAGGCTATACAGTGTTTGTTTACATTTACAATGTTTACAAACATTGGAGTAAAACAGGTTTATATTTTGGGTTCTCATGTAGTGTGACAGAACTAAGCTCATGAGGCATTTATATTCTTCAAGAATCAATGGTTATATATAATTTATAAATTCAAAAATGGATGGAGCAACTACAGATTGCCCCTTTAAGTCTATCAAAAGAGTGTACATTTGGGCATGTGTCCATTAGGCCTATGGATTTTTTTATCAGCATGAATTAGATTGAGCAATTAAAGTCCCACTTTTATTCCACATGCTTGGATCCGCACTATGCAGCTGTTGCAAGAGCGCATTTTTCACTGGCTGTCCACTGGTTTAAAAAACAATGATTGATAGGCAGCCTAAAATTCTGGAATTCAACCATTATTGGGTTCAAATACACATTTAGATTTGTGAACAGACATCAACAACAACCACAATCCGTAAGGCGCAAATGGCTACATGTGAGAGCAGCAGTGTGATTCACATCAACGCTTTATGTAGATATCAATAATAAGTGATATCCGTATCGCTGTAGACTACACCACTGCTGTCATCCATGGCGTTTATTCAAATAGATTATCTTTGGATGCAGACAACAGTCGTACCATTGGAAGACATAGCTTGGACTGTAGCCTACAAAAGCATAGTCCTGCACCTTTCCCGCGATCCATCAAACACATTTGGTGTGTCATCATAGTGGTCTCTGACTTATGGTCAGACTCGCTCAGGTGGAAGAAACGTAAACTTTTTTTTATCTTGTGATGAGCAGACATTTAATTCAATTATTTGTTACACTTGAGATTAAGAAATACAATTTTCTAATTTTAATATCGCTAAATTATTATGTATTTATTTGTGTGATTATTTGGGCCAAGAAATTATCTTATCCCTTCCAATATCATATCATATGCAAATGCAAATATTTTCTAGAACGCGCCAATAGGATCTCTCTAGTTTGCGCTTGACTCTTTCCATCCCCTTGCTTGTTCTGCCCGCTATGACTAATTTGTTCCCGATGGTATCGGCAGGCTGTGGTCAATCTTGGGTTAGTTATACAAATATTTGATGCTAGTAGTAATTGTATCGCGTGCACGGGTTAGTAAATGAAGAGGCTTGATGTAATCTCCCGGGAAGCTCAGTTGGTAGAGCATGGTGCTTGCAGTGCCAGGGTTCTATTCCCACGGGGGACCAGTAAGAAAAAAGTATTATACATCTATAAACTCACTACTGTACATCGTTCTAGATAAGAGCGTCTGCTGAATGACAAAAAAGTAAGAGAGAGGGACTTATGTGGAGTATATTACGGGTTGGGCACAATTTTGATCGTCACATTGTGGATTATAGGGAAACTGGCTGTGTTTTTAGTGGAGGAAATTGTGGAGCATGTATGGATATTTGGGAACCGTATGACATAGAGAGGGAGATATTGTGTGAAGGGTTAGAAAGACTGGACGGGTTTGGTTGGTGTAGTGGGGAGAGGGTGTCAAGGCTCTATTTCACTTTCTTAAGAGGAACGGAAGATAATTGAAAGTAGGTAGGCCGTGGCTGACTTCACACTCCAGTACAATAGGTGGCGGTGTATGCTACTTTCAAATTGGATACGATCCGCAAACCCAATCTCAAAGAAGAATAACAATTTTGGTCAAAATGTTTGATGCAGGCCGCCGTAGATCATCCGAACACGCTTGCTGCTAAGGAAGGAACAAATGTTTTTTGAGAAGTCTTCGCGTGATCGTAACCCTGTTAGATAAGTAGTTGCTTCTGGTTATAATAGCCTGACGATATCCAGTACATAACTTAAGTTCACAAGTCACAAAAACAAGAAAAGTAATAGTAAGACTGAACAACCGTAGAATTTCGTTTGTCACTTGAGCTTGCTAGTTAAATGGCTAACCGGCGGTGATGTGTCGGTAGGTATATTGGAATATTATTGAGCATCTTCCCATTGAAAGCCTAAAGCAGACAAAATAAGTGAGAGGAAGTACATGACACCACAAAGTCCGTTTTAGTACTTTTCCAACAGCAAGGTGTGTTAGAGCAGGTCTAAAACAAGCCTGGACACCCAGTAACTGTCCAGGAGGATTTGTTTAGGCTACAGTTGCATTTAAAAAATGAGACCAATGTAGACAAATTACTTAATTCATAAAACTACAGATAGTTTATAGAAAATGTATCTCTCTCACATTTCACCCTTGTGTGGTGTTTGGGACTGTGGGGCCCATTTTAAATGTTTACTCAAATAAAAATTATACAATTGTTTTTTTTCAACCTGAGACTCATTGGCCTTGGCTCATTTTCTGTGAAGAACATGTAAAATAACACATTTTTATATTACATATGTGGTGTTCGGGTCCACTGTGTGCCTTCAGTCTGTCTTCCTCCTCCCTGGGCCTGCTATTTCAACAGCACCAATAACCTGCCTTTCTTCCTCCCTGCCTGTCCTTTTTTCTTGCACTCTTTACCCTTTGTAGTGTGTGTGTGAAACGTCTTGCTGGAACACATTATTTTGAATTATCACAATAGAGTCGCACATTCCATATAAACTCCAATACCGATTATTGGAGGACCAAAAAAAGCCGATAACGATTAATTGTCCGATTTCTATATATATATACAGTGCCTTGCGAAAGTATTCGGCCCCCTCGAACTTTGCGACCTTTTGCCACATTTCAGGCTTCAAACATAAAGATATAAAACTGTATTTTTTTGTGAAGAATCAACAACAAGTGGGACACAATCATGAAGTGGAACGACATTTATTGGATATTTCAAACTTTTTTAACAAATCAAAAACTGAAAAATTGGGCGTGTAAAATTATTCAGCCCCTTTACTTTCAGTGCAGCAAACTCTCTCCAGAAGTTCAGTGAGGATCTCTGAATGATCCAATGTTGACCTAAATGACTAATGATGATAAATACAATCCACCTGTGTGTAATCAAGTCTCCGTATAAATGCACCTGCACTGTGATAGTCTCAGAGGTCCGTTAAAAGCGCAGAGAGCATCATGAAGAACAAGGAACACACCAGGCAGGTCCGAGATACTGTTGTGAAGAAGTTTAAAGCCGGATTTGGATACAAAAAGATTTCCCAAGCTTTAAACATCCCAAGGAGCACTGTGCAAGCAATAATATTGAAATGGAAGGAGTATCAGACCACTGCAAATCTACCAAGACCTGGCCGTCCCTCTAAACTTTCAGCTCATACAAGGAGAAGACTGATCAGAGATGCAGCCAAGAGGCCCATGATCACTCTGGATGAACTGCAGAGATCTACAGCTGAGGTGGGAGACTCTGTCCATAGGACAACAATCAGTCGTATATTGCACAAATCTGGCCTTTATGGAAGAGTGGCAAGAAGAAAGCCATTTCTTAAAGATATCCATAAAAAGTGTCGTTCAAAGTTTGCCACAAGCCACCTGGGAGACACACCAAACATGTGGAAGAAGGTGCTCTGGTCAGATTAAACCAAAATTGAACTTTTTGGCAACAATGCAAAACGTTATGTTTGGCGTAAAAGCAACACAGCTGAACACACCATCCCCACTGTCAAACATGGTGGTGGCAGCATCATGGTTTGGGCCTGCTTTTCTTCAGCAGGGACAGGGAAGATGGTTCAAATTGATGGGAAGATGGATGGAGCCAAATACAGGACCATTCTGGAAGAAAACCTGATGGAGTCTGCAAAAGACCTGAGACTGGGACAGAGATTTGTCTTCCAACAAGACAATGATCCAAAACATAAAGCAAAATCTACAATGGAATGATTCAAAAATAAACATATCCAGGTGTTAGAATGGCCAAGTCAAAGTCCAGACCTGAATCCAATCGAGAATCTGTGGAAAGAACTGAAAACTGCTGTTCACAAATGCTCTCCATCCAACCTCACTGAGCTCGAGCTGTTTTGCAAGGAGGAATGGGAAAAAATGTCAGTCTCTCGATGTGCAAAACTGATAGAGACATACCCCAAGCGACTTACAGCTGTAATCGCAGCAAAAGGTGGCGCTACAAAGTATTAACTTAAGGGGGCTGAATAATTTTGCACGCCCAATTTTTCAGTTTTTGATTTGTTAAAAAAGTTTGAAATATCCAATAAATGTCGTTCCACTTCATGATTGTGTCCCACTTGTTGTTGATTCTTCACAAAAAAATACAGTTTTAAATCTTTATGTTTGAAGCCTGAAATGTGGCAAAAGGTCGCAAAGTTCAAGGGGGCCGAATACTTTCAGTTGATAGGCTTGAAGTAATAAACAGTGCAATGCTTGAAGCACAGCGAAGAGCTGCTGGCAAACGCAGGAAAGTTCTGTTTAAATTAATGCTTACAAGCCTGCTGCTGCCTACCACCGCTCAGTCACTGCTCTATCAAATCATAGACTTATTTATAATATAACACAGAAATACGAGCCGTAGGTCATTAATATGGTCAAATCCGGAAACTTTAATTTAGAAAACAAAACGTTTATTCTTTCAGTGAAATACGGAACCGTTACATATTTTATCTAATGGGTGGCATCCCTTAGTCTAAATATTGCTGTTACATTGCACAACCTTCAATGTTATGGCAGATTAATTACGGTCTTTGTTAGGAAGAAATTATCTTCACACAGTTCGCAACGAGCCAGGCGTCCCAAACTGCTGCATATACCCTGACTGCTTACACAGAACGCAAGAGAAGTGACACAATTTCCCTAGTTAAAAGAAATTCATGTTAGCAGGCAATATAAACTAAATATGCAGGTTTAAAAATATATACTTGTGTATTGAATTTAAGAAAGGCATTGATGTTTATGGTTAGGTACACATTGGTGCAACGACAGTGCTTTTTTCGCGAATGCGCTTGTTAAATCACCCGTTTGGCGAAGTAGGCTGTAATTCAATGATAAATTAACAGGCACTGCATCGATTATATGCAACGCAGGACAAGCTAGGTATACTAGTAATATCATCAACCATGTGTAGTTAACTAGTGATTATGTTAAGATTTATTGCCTTTTATAAGATAAGTTTAATGCTAGCTAGCACCTTACCTTGGCTCCTTAATGCACTCACAATCTCCTCGTGGACTGCAATGTAATCGGCCATAATCGGTGTCCAAAAATGCCAATTACCGTTTGTTATGAAAACTTGAAATCAACCTCTAATCTGGATAGCGTTGAACCCAGATTTGAACAGAGGGAAGCTCCAGAGGAAACGTCTCTTTCTCGAGGAGCTGGGCTAGGCATTGGTAAGACCTCAAATCCATAGGAGGCAACATATCCCAAGGACCCTAGCTTCTGCAGCCATCGTGAGGAAGATGCTGGTTCCCCATCCGCCTGACCCACATAACCAACAACTCCAATACTGGAAGTAAATGTGAGTGATGACGTGTGTCTGACTCTCCTACCTCGGCCTGCTGTGTGTGGTGAGTGAGATGTTAGTAAAATTCCTGAACTATGTATTTTCATAATTCTAGATTGCAGCCGGTAGCAACAAGAAGAAGCGCTGCGATGTGTGTGGACCCAAGAAGGACAGGAAGACAGTACACATGCGTCAAGTGTAAGAAATACATTTGCAACACACACTCAGTAAAACTCTGTCCCTCATTGTGATGTGTAGACTGGCGTTCATTTGTGTCCAATGGGGCTCATTTATCATTTCCATAAAATACTGTAAGTAAATTGTCCTTCCAATTTGTTCAGTTCAAAGCAATAAATATAAATAGTGATGGAAACATTGTTTCATTTATATTAGTTCCAGATAAACATGATTTATTCCACCCATGTTGATTTTTAATAGCGCTTTTATTGATAAATGTGATCTAGCAGAGGTAAATGGCAAATGTTAACCATGTTATATTGCTTGTAATTAACATAAGTTGACGTCTATGTATTTTAAAACCCCAATAATGTTGTGGGTCCATCAGACCTGCATACATTTGGGGAAAAACAAAAACAGGAACACCACACAAGTGTTAAAAGGCTTTATTGGCATGGGAAACATGTTTACATTGCCAACGCAAGTGAAATAGATAATAAACAAAAGTGAAGTAAAGAAATGTACACTAAACATTACATTCACAAGTTCCAAAAGAATAACATTTAAAATGTGTCTCTATACAGTGTTGTACTGATGTGCAAATAGTTCAAGTACAAAAGGGGAAATAAATCAAATATAGGTTGTATTTACAATGGTGTTTTGTTCTTCACTGGATTCCCGTTTCTTGTGGCAACGGGTCACATCTTGCTGCTGTGCTGATGGCACACTGCTATTTCACCCAATATATATATATATATGGACGTTTATCAAAATTGGATTTATTTTCAAAATCTTTGTGTGTCTGTGTAATCTGAGGGAAAAATGTCTCGATGGTCATATATTTGGCAGGAATTAAGTGCACGTCCAGTTTCATTCTCGTTTTGTGGGAAGTGTGCACATAGACTGTCTTCTCTTGAACCAGGTCTTCCTTTGGGCAGCCTTTCTCAATAGCAAGGCAATACTCACGGAGTCTGTACATACTCAAAGATTTCCTTCATTTTGGGTCAGTCACAGTAGTCAGGTATCCTGTCACTGCGTACACGCTGTTTAGGGCCAAATAGTGTTTGCTCTGTTTTTTTTGTAAATTCTTTCCAATGTGTCAAGTAATTATCTTTTTGTTTTCTCATGATTTGGTTGGGTCTAATTGTGTTGCTGTCCTGGGGATTTGTGGGGTCTGATTGTGTTTGTGAACAGAGGCCCAGGACCAGCTAGTTTAGGGGGCTCTTCTCCATGTTAATTTCTCTGTAGGTGATGGCTTTGTTATGGAAGGTTTGGGAATCGCTTCCATTTTAGGTGGTTGTAGAATTTAACAGCTCTTTTCTGGATTTTTATAATTAGCGGATATCGGCCTAATTCTGCTCTGCATGTATTATTTGGTGTTGTAAAGTACACAGAGAATATTTTTGCAGAATTCTACATGCGGAGTCTCAATTTGGTGTTTGTCCTTGGTTGTTGACCGGATCCCAGACCTCAAAGCCATGAAGGGCAATGGGTTCTATAACTGATTCAAGTATTTTTTTTAGCCAGATCCTAATTGGTATGTTGAATTTTGTTCCTTTTGCCTTGCCTTTTCTCTCAGATCGTTCACAGCTTTATGGAAGTTACCTCTGGCGCTGATGTTTAGACCAAGGTATGTATAGTTTTGTGTGTGCTCTAGGGCAACAGTGTCTAGATGGAATTTGTATTCGTGGTCCAGGCACGGACATGGACATTTTGCCTGGACATTTTTTGGAACACCATTATTTTTGTCTTACTGAGATTTACTGTCAGGGCCCAAGTCAGACAATCTGTGTAGAAGATCTAGGTGCTGCTGTAGACCCTCCTTTGGTTGGAGACAGAAGCACCAGATCATCAGCAAACAGTAGACGTTTGACTTCAGATTCTAGTAGGGTGAGACCGGGTGCTGCCGACTGTTCTAGTGCCCTCACCAATTTGTTGATTACATGTTGAAGAGGGTGGGGCTTAAGCTGCATCCCTATCTCACCCCCTGGCCCAGTGGAAATAAATGTTTTTTGCCAATTTTAACCGCACACTTGTTTGGGTACATGGATTTGATCACATTTTATAATGTTTATGTCAGTCGGTTTTGTTCTGTGTGTTGTATTTCTATGTGTTTGGCCTGGTATGGTTCCCAATCAGAGGCAGCTGTCAATCATTGTCTCTGATTGAGAACCATACTTAGGTAGCCTGTTCCCACCTGTGTTTGTGGGTAGTTGTTTTCTGTTTTGTACCTTGCAGAACTGTTTGTTTGTTGGTTTTGTTCAAGTGTTCGTATTTATTAAACGTATTATGAATACTTACCACGCTGCCCCTTGGTCTTCTCCCGACAACAGACGTTACAATAGTGAAGGCGTGGGCTTCAGGTTTTCTGGGTTTTTGGTTGGATAGGTTTCTCAATTTCTTATTTTTTTACATTCTTCATCAAACCATTTGTCTTTAATTTTCTTAGGTTGTCTGCTTGAAATGTTTTGATTTGAGGGAAGCTGAGAGGTCAAATATACTGTTTAGGTCTTCTACTGCCAAGTTTACACCTTCACTATTACAGTGAAACCTTTTAGTCCAGGAAATTGTCTAGAAGGGATTTAATTTGTTGTTGCCTAATTGTTTTTTTGGTAGATTTCCACACTATTTTCCTTCCATCTATAGCATTTCTTCATATTATTCAGTTCCTTTGGCTTTGATACCTCATGATTGATTATACAGTTGAAGTCGGAAGTTTACATACACTTAGGTTGGAGTCATTAAAACTCGTTTTTGAACCACTCCACAAATTTCTTGTTAGCAAACTATAGTTTTGGCAAGTAGGTTAGGACATCTACTTTGTGCATGACACAAGGAATTTTTGCAACAATTGTTTACAGAAATTATTTCACTCATAATTCACTGTATCACAATTCCAGTGGGTCAGAAGTTTACATACACTAAGTTGACTGTGCCTTTAAACAGCTTGGAAAATTCCAGAAAATGATGTCATGGCTTTAGAAGCTTTTGATAGGCTAATTGACATCATTTGAGTCAATTGGAGGTATACCTGTGGATGTATTTCAAGGCCTATTTTCAAACTCAGTGCCTCTTTGCTTGACATCATGGGAAAATCAAAAGAAATCAGCCAAGACCTCAAAAAAATTGTAGATTGTAGTCTGGTTCATCCTTGGGAGCAATTTCTAAATGCCTGAAGGTACCACTTTCATCTGTACAAACAATAGTATGCAAGTATAAACACCGTGGGACCATGCAGCCGTCATACCGCTTAGGAAGGAGACGCGTTGTCTCCTAGAGATGAACGTACTTTGGTGCGAAAAGTGCAAATCAATCCCAGAACAACAGCAAAGCACATTGTGAAGATGCTGAAGGAAACAAGTACAGAATGATCTATATCCACAGTAAAACGAGTCCTATAGACATAACCTGAAAGGCCGCTCAGTAAGGAAGAAGCCACTGCTCCAACACCGCCATAAAAAAGCCAGACTACGGTTTGCAACTGCACATAGGGACAAAGATCGTACTTTTTGGAGAAATGTCCTCTCGTCTGATGAAACAAAAATAGATCTGTTTGGCCATAATGACCATTGTCATGTTTGGAGGAACAAGGGGGATGCTTGCAAGCCGAAGAACACCATCCCAACCGTGAAGCACAAGGGTGGCAGCATCATGTTGTGGGGGTTCTTTGCTGCAGGAGGGACTGGTTCACTTCACAAAATAGATGGCATCATGAGAAAATTATGTGGATATTTTTAAGCAACAGCTCAAGACATCAGTCAGGAAGTTAAAGCTTGGTCGCAAATGGGTCTTCCAAATGGACAATGACCCCAAGTATACCTCCAAAGTTGTGGCAAAATGGCTTAAGGACAACAAAGTCAAGGTATTGGAGTGTCCATCACAAAGCCCTGACCTCAATCCCATAGAACATTTGTGGGCAGAACTGAAAAAGCGTGTGCGAGCAATGATGCCTACAAACCTGACTCAGTTACACCAGCAATGTCAAGAGGAATGTGTGTAAACTTCTGACCCACTGGGAATGTGATGAAAAAAAATAAAAGTTGAAATAAATCACTATTATTCTGACATTTCACATTCTTAAAATAAAGTGGTGATCCTAACTGACCTAGGACAGGGATTTTACACCAGGATTTAATGTCAGGAATTGTGAAAATCTGAGTTTAAATGTAGTTGGCTAAGGTGTATGTAAACTTTCAACTTCAACTGTAGCTCTGTTCAAGTAGTGTGATTTTGCTGTGATCTGATAGGGCTGTCAGTGGACTGACTGGATGCTCTAAGAGACTCTGGGTTTTGGTCAGTGATAAAGTAGTCTACAGTACTACTGCCAAGAGATGAGCTATAGGTGTACCTACCATAGGAGTCCCCTTGAAGCCCTTCTCTCTCCCCAGCCCGTGTAGCGGAGGCAGGACAGAGGCGTGTGTTAGACGATACAAAGCGGCAGCTGGATTCTTTAGAGAAGGACAACTTCCAGGATGACCCTCTCTCCTCCCTGCCTCCCACCGGTCCCACCTGCCTTCGGGTGAAGGCGACGAACCTGGTGTGTGTTTGTGTGTGCGAGAAGCACCTTTTAGACCTGTCCAGGGCTACTGTGAGGAGTTGTTTGGTGGAGAGCTTTACATACACTTTCCCCCCTCTCTTTTTTTAAATGTATTTATTTCTCTCTCGCTCCATTTTCTCCTGCCTCTCTTCCTCCTCCTTCCCGTCTCTAGGTAAGAAGAAGAGGAAAACTAGATGCGATCACTTCAAACAGAGAACTCAAAAACTTCCAGGCTCTACTAGAAGAGGTAGATAATAGAACTAGGACACCTGTCATGATCTCGCGATCGTTATAATGATTGGACCAAGGCGCAGCGTGCATAGCGTTCCACATGTTTTAATTAATAGAAACTCACCAAACGAACCGTGCCACTACTGGTGTGCACACAGGGAACTAACTAGACAAGATCCCAAAGCACCATGAGGAAATGGCTGCCTAAATATGATCCCCAGTCAGAGACAACGATAAACAGCTGTCTCTGATTGGGAACCATACCAGGCCAACATAAACCATGAATCACCTAGATGACCCACCCTAGTAACTATCACGTCCCAACCAACAGAGAATAAACAGCTCTCTATGGTCAGGGCGTGACAACACCTCAAAAGTATCCTTGCGGTGGCAAGCGCATTTTCATCCACGTTCCCTCTCCTCGAGGTATCTCCTCGGTTACCTTGGACCTTTTTCAAAAGGAGGCGAGAGACTACGCAGGAGTTGTGCAAAACCAAATTAGATTCTCCCCATCTTTGCGGAGTCTAACCCTATAACCTGTCCTTGCTGTGTTGTGATTGGCAGAATGTGTCTGAGAGGGAGGAGCCTAAATACCTGTCTGCAGCGGCTAATCTGACCATATTTGGTCATGTTCACAGAATGTTGATGGTAAACACCTCCACCTGTAGCTTTCTAGAATGTTACAACAATACAGGATCGGCACTACGGAGAACTACTAGTGTACCCGAACGTTGCTACAATGTCTCCCCAAGGATGATATGGATCGAAGGCTACCAGAGAACGATGGGGAAAGCTACTAGAATGTTAGAGCATGCACACAGTGGCACAGCACTCTGCAGTGTGATGTTAGTGTTGTGGAGTAGGATCTGAAGGGGGGCAGGAAGGAGAGGGGTGGGTTTGTGTCATATGGGGAGTAGTAAGGAGGGCACTTGGTCCCATGCATATGTCTATCTTTGTCTGTCTGTCCTGCTGTGATGATTAATTCAACATGTTTTGATATGACTCTGTGTCTGCTGTCCTTTATGTTTTAGCTTAGTCTCCTGTATTTTATCTTTGTGTTTGCGCGGCTGTGTGTCTTCACTGAGCTTGTGCGTGTGACTGGTGGGTGAACCCTGGTCTAGGTTTGTATACAGATGTTTGTTTATGAACTGTGACCTGTTAGAAGGAATGTTCCTAGAGGGAACAACAGGTTGTAAGCTTATTAACTTCCAGGGGTATTTTCTGAAACCATTGCGCACACACAACTGACTAAACTCTAGCAGTGGTTGAGTATATGACTATATGTTAATTTATTGCATGTACTGAATAGGTTATATAACTTATATGGTGAAGGGGGGTCAAGTGGTAACCAAGGGCAACAACCCCTGAACCTCGAGCTGAAAAGGACGTAAATTATTAATGTGCGCGGATGGAGGCGAGCATGAAGTGTAGCCCTGAATTTGGCACAGACCGGACTTCGGAGTGCCAGAGTGTGTGTGTTTAGTGCTTTGGTGTGTTTGTATCCTATTGACAGCACTTGGGAGTGTCAACGAGTGAAAGCTGCGCGGGCATCGTGTGTTGTGTGAATGGCGGATGACTAGGCTCGGTACAAAAATCGGTCACCTGTTCGCACCGCAGACTTTGCCCAGTGAGGGAGTGTGTACGGAAATTCTGTAACAGGCAGCTGGCAAGCGAAACTAGCAGCGGAACGGGGGCGCCTCGAGCTGTCAAGCGCGAGCCGATCGCTGAAGCGCTCCAGGTGAGTAGGATGTAATGAATGGATGTAGCCTATTGGTCGTCCTTTTAACACACATCTAGGATCAGATCACTATACCCAAACCACTATGAGGGGATGGCAGAGACCGCGGGCAGATTCATCATTCTGATCCTAGGATCAAAGGCTCGTTGATCAATACGCACAATAAACTATAGGCTACCGCAGGCTTTTATTTCAGCCAGGTATAGCCACATAATGCATTTTTCACCGAGCTCAGAGATAAGAAGCATGATATGCTTGTTTTTTCGATTTTTGTTTATTTATTTGACGCTGAAAATCCCCTTCAACGGTGGCAATAGACAATACTGTGATTGGCCAAGCTCTGTGCTCCCCGAGGAGCACAGGGCTCCTATTGGGTAAGAGGTGTGTGCACACTGCACATATTGTGTGAATATGTTTTGTGTGTGTGTGTTTCTCTGTGTAGGGTTATAGGCTAGATTCCCACTGATACCGCTGCTGCCATGAAGAGGAGGGAGGTAAGATATCGGAATATTTGATTGTGATGCACAATGAAACAGCATCCATTGCAGAACATCTGCTCTTACCCCAACCTGCCTCTCTCTCCTTCTCATCTATCTATCCCTCTCTCTCTCTCTCTCTCTCTTTCTCTTTCTTGTTCTTCAGTATCCAGTCGGCGAAGTCCTCATCATTCCAATGACATCGACTTCACCTTCACCCCAGGACTCAGCTCGACCCCAAGCCCTTCCCCTCCAGCCCTCTTCCCCTCCTCCCCCTGTCTCCTCCCCTCCTCCCCCCCTTTCTCTGTCCAATCCCCAGCTCCAGGCTGAGTTTCTGAGGAGAGCTCCCAGAGCTGCCTCCCCTGACAACGACTCGGCTAGATCCCAAATCCTTCCCCTCCAGCCCTCTCCCCCCATCTCCACCTCTGTGGCTCCCCGCTCCTCCCTTCCTCCCCCTCTTTCCTCCCCTCCTCCACCCCTCTGTCTGTCCAGTCCCCAGCTCCAGGCGGAGTTTCTGAGGAGAGCTAGCCGTGGTCTCAGAACTGTCTCCTGCGACACCGACGATGTCCTCACCTCCCCCAGCTCCCCCCTGGTTTCACCCTTTACCTCCACCACCACTTCCCCCCTTACCTCCCCACCTCAGCCTCTCTCCCCCACCTCTCCCTTTAGCTCTCCACCACAGCCCCTCTCCCCCACCACGCCCACTACAGAGGGTGAGTGTACAGTGTAATACTAATAGTATAGTCTGAGTAATGTGTTGCTAGTCCTTCTCCAGTTCTCAGCTACTGAGTATAGCTAATGTGGTAGTAGCATTGTTGTAGTTGCAGTAGTAAGTGGTGGTGGCGGCGTTGTTGTAGCAGTAGCAGTGGCAGCGTTGTTGTAGTAGCAGCAGCGGCGTTGTTGCAGTAGTAGTAAGCAGCAGCAGCAGCGTTGTAGTAGTAGTAGGAGCAGCAGCGTTGTAGTAGGAGCAGCAGCGTTGTTGTAGTAGTGGTAGTAGCAGCAGCGTTGTTGTAGTAGTGGTAGTAGCAGCAGCGTTGTTGTAGTAGTGGTAGTAGCAGCAGCGGCGGCGTTGTTGTTGTTGTAGTAGTAGCAGCAGCAGCGACGTTGTTGTAGCAGCAGCAGCGACGTTGTTGTAGCAGCAGCAGTGGCGTTGTTGTAGTAGCAGTAGTAGTAGCAGCAGCAGTGGCGTTGTTGTAGTAGCAGCAGCGGCATTGTTGTAGTAGTAGCAGCGACGTAGTAGTAGTAGTAACATCAGAATAGCAGTAGTAGTAGTAGTAGTAGCGGCAGCATAGTAGTAGTAGTAGTAGTAGTAGTAGCAGCATAGTAGTAGTAGTAGCAGCAGCATAGCAGTAGTAGTAGTAGTAGCAGCAGCGTAGTAGTAGCAGTAGTAGTTGTAGTAGTAGCAGCAGCGTAGCAGTAGTTGTAGGAGCAGCAGGGTAGCAGTAGTAGTAGCAGTAGATGTAGTAGTTGCATTGTAGCAATAGTTGTAGCAGCGGCATTGTAGTAGTAGCAGCAGCAGCGTAGTAGTAGTAGTAGTAGTATTAGTAGTAGCAGCAGCGGCGTTGTAGTAGCAGCAGCGGCGTTGTTGTAGTAGTACAGCGACGTTGTTGTAGTAGTAGCAGCAGCAGCGTTGTAGTAGCAGCAGCGACGCTGTTGTAGTAGTAGTAACAGCAGCAGCGTTGTAGTAGCAGCAGCGACGTTGTTGTAGTAGTAGTAGCAGCAGCGACGTTGTTGTAGTAGTAGTAGCAGCAGCAGCGGCGTTGTTGTAGTAGTAGTAGTATTAGTAGCAGCAGCGGCGTTGTTGTAGTAGTAGTAGTATTAGTAGCAGCAGCGTTGTTGTAGTAGTAGTAGTATTAGTAGCAGCAGCGACGTTGTTGTAGTAGTAGTAGCAGCAGCAGCGGCGTTGTTGTAGTAGTAGTAGTATTAGTAGCAGCAGCGGCGTTGTTGTAGTAGTAGTAGTATTAGTAGCAGCGGCGTTGTTGTAGTAGTAGTAGTATTAGTAGCAGCAGCGACGTTGTTGTAGTAGTAGTAGCAGCAGCAGCGGCGTTGTTGTAGTAGTAGTAGTATTAGTAGCAGCAGCGGCGTTGTTGTAGTAGTAGTAGCAGCAGCGGCGTTGTTGTAGTAGTAGTAGCAGCAGCGGCGTTGTAGTAGTAGTAGTAGTATTAGTAGCAGCAGCGGCGTTGTTGTAGTAGTAGTAGTATTAGTAGCAGCAGCGGCGTTGTTGTAGTAGTAGTAGCAGCAGCGGCGTTGTTGTAGTAGTAGTAGCAGCAGCGGCGTTGTTGTAGTAGTAGTAGCAGCAGCAGCGGCGTTGTTGTAGTAGTAGTAGTAGTAGCAGCAGCAGCGGCGTTGTTGTTGTAGTAGTAGTAGTAGTAGCAGCAGCAGCGGCGTTGTTGTAGTAGTATTAGTAGCAGCAGCGGCGTTGTTGTAGTAGTAGTAGTATTAGTAGCAGCAGCGGCGTTGTTGTAGTAGTAGTAGGAGCAGCAGCGCCGTTGTAGCAGCAGCGCCGTTGTTGTAGTAGTAGTAGTATTAGTAGCAGCAGCGGCGTTGTTGTAGTAGTAGTAGGAGCAGCAGCGCCGTTGTAGCAGCAGCGCCGTTGTTGTAGTAGTAGCAGCAGCGGGGTTGTAGTGGTATGGTATTAGTAGCAGCAGCGGCGTTGTGGTGGTGGTAGTAGTAGCAGCAGCGGTGTTGTAATAGCAGCGGCGTTGTTGTTGTTGTTGTTGTTGTTGTTGTTGTAGTAGTAGTACAGTGCCTTGCGAAAGTATTCGGCCCCCTTGAACTTTGCGACCTTTTGCCACATTTCAGGCTTCAAACATAAAGATATATATATATATATGTATTTTTTGTGAAGAATCAACAACAAATGGGACACAATCATGAAGTGGAACGACATTTATTGGATATTTCAAACTTTTTTAACAAATCAAAAACTGAAAAATTGGGCGTGCAAAATTATTCAGCCCCTTTACTTTCAGTGCAGCAAACTCTCTCCAGAAGTTCAGTGAGGATCTCTGAATGATCCAATGTTGACCTAAATGACTAATGATGATAAATACAATCCACCTGTGTGTAATCAAGTCTCCGTATAAATGCACCTGCACTGTGATAGTCTCAGAGGTCCGTTAAAAGCGCAGAGAGCATCATGAAGAACAAAGAACACACCAGGCAGGTCCGAGATACTGTTGTGAAGAAGTTTAACCTTTCTGATCTCCCCATCCCGGATCCGGGATCGTGAATACAGACTCAAGCTCATTACCATAACGCAACGTTAACTATTCATGAAAATCGCAAATGAAATGAAATAAATATGCTAGCTCTCAAGCTTAGCCTTTTGTTAACAACACTGTCATCTCAGATTTTCAAAATATGCTTCTCAACCATTGCAAAACAAGCATTTGTGTAACAGTATTGATGGCTAACGTAGCATTTAGCATTAGCATTCAGCTGGCAACATTTACACAAAAAAACAGAAAAGCATTCAAATAAAATAATTTACCTTTGAAGAACTTCAGATGTTTTCAATGAGGAGACTCTCAGATAGCAAATGTTCAGTTTTTCCTGAAAGATTATTTGTTTAGGACAAATCGCTCCGTTTTCTGCGTCACGTTTAGCTATGAAAAAACCCCTGTATCCAGGATTGTGTAAATCTATCAGCAAGCTCATTAGCATAACACAACGTTAACTATTTATGAAAATCGCAAATGAAATGAAATAAATATGCCATCTCTCAAGCTTAGCCTTTTGTAAACAACACAGTCATCTCAGATTTTCAAAATATGCTTCTCAACCATAGGAAAACAATCATTTGTGTAAAAGTAGCTAGCTAGCGTTAGCATTTCGCGTTAGCATTTAGCGTTAGCATTAGCGTTAGCATCCAGCACGCAACATTAACAAAAACATAAAAGCCTTCAAATAAAATCATTTACCTTTGAAGAACTTCTGATGTTTTCAATGAGGATACTCTCAGTTAGCAGATGCTCAGTTTTTCCAAAAAGATTCCTTGTGTATTAGAAATAGCTCCGTTTTATACATCACATTTGGCTACCAAAAAAAATCCTAAAATTCAGTCCTCAAAACACGAACTTTTTTCCAAATTAACTCCATAATATCGACTGAAAACATGGCAAACGTTGTTTAGAATCAATCATCAAGGTGTTTTTCACATATCTCTTCATTGATACATCGTTCTTGGACACATGCTTTCTCCCCTGAATCAAATGGTAAAGTAGAAGCAGCTGGCAATTGCGCACCGAATTCGACGCAGGACACCAGGCGGACACTTGGAAAGTGTAGTCTCTTATGGTCAATCTTCCAATGATATGCCTACAAATACGTCACAATGCTGCTAAGACCTTGGGCGAACGACAGAAAGTGTAGGCTCATTCGAGACACACCAAACATGTGGAAGAAGGTGCTCTGGTCAGATGAAACCAAAATTGAACTTTTTGGCAACAATGCAAAACGTTATGTTTGGCGTAAAAGCAACACAGCTGAACACACCAACCACCCTGTCAAACATGGTGGTGGCAGCATCATGGTTTGGGCCTGCTTTTCTTCAGCAGGGACAGGGAAGATGGTTCAAATTGATGGGAAGATGGATGGAGCCAAATACAGGACCATTCTGGAAGAAAACCTGATGGAGTCTGCAAAAGACCTGAGACTGGGACGGAGATTTGTCTTCCAACAAGACAATGATCCAAAACATAAAGCAACATCTACAATGGATCTACAAATAAACATATCCAGGTGTTAGAATGGCCAAGTCAAAGTCCAGACCTGAATCCAATCGAGAATCTGTGGAAAGAACTGAAAACTGCTGTTCACAAATGCTCTCCATCCAACCTCACTGAGCTCGAGCTGTTTTGCAAGGAGGAATGGGAAAAAATTTCAGTCTCTCGATGTGCAAAACTGATAGAGACACCCCAAGCGACTTACAGCTGTAATCGCAGCAAAAGGTGGCGCTACAAAGTATTAACTTAAGGGGGCTGAATAATTTTGCACGCCCAATTTTTCAGTTTTTGATTTGTTAAAAAAGTTTGAAATATCCAATAAATGTCGTTCCACTTCATGATTGTGTCCCACTTGTTGTTGATTCTTCACAAAAAAATACAGTTTTATATCTTTATGTTTGAAGCCTGAAATGTGGCAAAAGGTCGCAAAGTTCAAGGGGGCCGAATACTTTCGCAAGGCACTGTAGTAGCAGCAGCGGCGTTGTAGTAGTAGTAGCAGCAGCAGCGGCGTTGTTGTTGTTGTAGTAGCAGCAGCAGCGGCATTGTTGTAGTGGTAGTAGTAGCAGCAGTGGCGTTGTTGTAGTGGTAGTAGTAGCAGCAGCGGCGTTGTTGTAGTGGTAGTAGTAGCAGCAGCGGCGTTGTAGTAGTAGTAGTAGCAGCAGCGGCGTTGTAGTAGTAGTAGCAGCAGCAGCGGCATTGTTGTAGTGGTAGTAGTAGCAGCAGTGGCGTTGTTGTAGTGGTAGTAGTAGCAGCAGCGGCGTTGTAGTAGTAGTAGCAGCAGCAGCGGCATTGTTGTAGTGGTAGTAGTAGCAGCAGCAGCAGTGTTGTTGTTATTGTAGTAGTAGCAGCAGCAGTGGCGTTGTCGTAGTAGCAGCAGTGGCGTTGTTGTTGTAGTAGTATCAGCAGCAGCGTTGTAGTAGTAGTAGGAGCAGCAGCGTTGTGGTAGTAGCAGCAGCGGTGTTGTTGTTGTAGTAGTAGCAGCAGGGGTGTTGTTGTAGCAGCAGCAGCGACGTTGTAGCGGCAGCAGTGGCGTTGTTGTTGTAGTAGTAGTAGCAGCAGCAGTGGCGTTGTTGTAGTAGCAGTAGTAGCAGCAGCAGTGGCGTTGTTGTAGTAGCAGCAGGGGTGTTGTTGTAGCAGCAGCAGCAACGTTGTAGCGGCAGCAGTGGCGTTGTTGTTGTAGTAGTAGTAGCAGCAGCAGTGGCGTTGTTGTAGTAGCAGTAGTAGCAGCAGCAGTGGCGTTGTTGTAGTAGCAGCAGCGGCATTGTTGTAGTAGCAGCAGCGATGTTGTAGTAGTAGTAACAGCAGAATAGTAGTAGTAGTAGTTGTAGTAGCGGCAGCATATCAGTAGTAGTAGTAGTAGCAGCGTAGTAGTAGTAGCAGCATAGTAGTTTTAGTAGCAGCAGCATAGCAGTAGTAGTAGTAGCAGCAGCGTAGTAGTAGTAGCAACAGCGTAGTAGTAGTAGCAGCAGCGTAGCAGTAGTTGTAGGAGCAGCAGGGTAGCAGTAGTAGTAGCAGTAGATGTAGTAGTTGCATTGTAGCAATAGTTGTAGCAGTGGCATTGTAGTAGTAGCAGCAGCAGCGTAGTAGTAGTAGTAGTAGTAGTAGGAGTAGCAGCAGCAGAGCAGTAGTAGTAGTAGTAGTAGTAGTAGTAGTAGCAGAAGCATAGCAGTAGTAGCAGTATTAGTAGTAGCAGCAGCGTAGCAGTAATATTAGTCGCAGCAGTGTAGCAGTAGTAGTAGTAGTAGTAGCAGGAGCGTAGCAGTAGATGTAGCAGCATTGTTGTAGTGGTAGTAGTAGCAGCAGCAGCAGTGTTGTTGTAGTAGTAGTAGTAGTAGCAGCAGCAGCAGCGGCGTTGTCGTAGCAGCAGTGGCGTTGTTGTTGTAGTAGTAGTATCAGCAGCAGTGTTGTAGTAGTAGGAGCAGCAGCGTTGTTGTTGTAGTAGTGGTAGTAGCAGCAGCGGCGTTGTTGTAGCAGCAGCAGTGACGTTGTTGTTGTAGCAGCAGCAGTGGCGTTGTTGTTGTAGTAGCAGCAGCGGTGTTGTTGTAGTAGCAGTAGTAGTAGCAGCAGCAGTGGCGTTGTTGTAGTAGCAGCAGCGGCATTGTTGTAGTAGTAGCAGCGGCGTTGTTGTTGTAGTAGTAGTAGTAACAGCAGAATAGCAGTAGTAGTAGTAGTAGCAGCAGCGTAGTAGTAGTTGTAGAAGCAGCAGCAGCGTAGTAGTAGTAGTGTAGCAGTAGTTGTAGCAGCAGCATTGCAGCAGTAGTTGTAGCAGCAGCAGCGGCATTGCAGCAGTAGTTGTAGCAGCAGCGGCATTGTAGCAGTAGTTGTAGCAGCAGCGGCATTGCAGTAGCAGTAGTAGTAGCAGTGTAGCAGTAGTTGTAGTAGCAGCATTGTAGCAGTAGTTGTAGCGGCATTGCAGTAGCTGTATCAGTAGTTGTAGCAGCAGCATTGTAGCAGCAGCATTGTAGCAGTAGTTGTAGCAGCAGCAGTGGCATTGTAGCAGTTGTTGTAGCAGCAGCGGCATTGTTGTAGTAGCAGCAGCGGCATTGAAGTAGTGGTAGCAGCAGCGGCATTGTAGCAGTAGTTGTAGCAGCAGTGGCATTGTAGCAGTTGTTGTAGCAGCAGCGGCATTGTTGTAGTAGCAGCAGCGGCATTGAAGTAGTGGTAGCAGCAGCGGCATTGTAGCAGTAGTTGTAGCAGCAGCGGCATTGCAGTAGCAGTAGTAGTAGCAGTGTAGCAGTAGTTGTAGTAGCAGCATTGTAGCAGTAGTTGTAGCGGCATTGCAGTAGCTGTATCAGTAGTTGTAGCAGCAGCATTGTAGCAGCAGCATTGTAGCAGTAGTTGTAGCGGCAGCAGTGGCATTGTAGCAGTAGTTGTAGCAGCGGCATTGTAGCAGTTGTTGTAGCAGCAGCGGTATTGTTGTTGTAGCAGCAGCGGCATCGTAGTAGTAGTAGCAGCAGCGGCATCGTAGTAGTAGCAGCAGCGGCATCGTAGTAGTAGTAGTAGCAGCGGCATTGTAGTAGTAGTTGTAGCAGCGGCATTGTAGTAGTAATTGTAACAGCGGCATTGTCGCAGTAGTTGTAGCAGCAGCGGCATTGTTGTAGTAGCAGCAGTGGCATTGTAGTTGTAGCAACAGCGGCATTGTAGCAGTAGTTGTATCAGCAGCAGCGGCATTGTAGCAGTAGTTGTAGCAGCGGCATTGTAGTTGTAGCAGCAGCAGCAGCATTGTTGCAGTAGTTGTAGCAGCGGCATTGTAGTTGTTGCAGCAGCGGCATTGTAGCAGCAGCGGCATTGCAGTAGCAGTAGTAGTAGCATTGTAGCAGTAGTTGTAGCAGCAGCGGCATTGTTGTAGTAGCAGCAGCGGCATTGTAGTAGTAGTTGTAGCAACAGCGGCATTGTAGCAGTAGTTGTAGCAGCGACATTGTAGCAGTAGTTGTAGCAGCAGCGACATTGTAGCAGTAGTTGTATCAACAGCAGCGGCATTGTAGTAGTAGTTGTATCAGCAGCAGCAGCATTGTAGCAGTAGTTGTAGCAGCGGCATTGTAGCAGTAGTTGTAGCAGTAGCTTCAGCGGCATTGTAGCAATAGTTGTAGCAGCAGCAGCATTGTTGCAGTAGTTGTAGCAGCAGCATTGTAGTTGTAGCAACAGCGGCATTGTAGCAGCAGCGGCATTGCAGTAGCAGTAGTAGTAGCAGTGTAGCAGTAGTTGTAGCAGCAGCATTGTAGTAGCAGCATTGTAGCAGTAGTTGTAGCAGCAGCGGCATTGCAGTAGCAGTAGTAGTAGCAGTAGTGTAGCAGTAGTTGTAGCAGCAGCATTGTAGTAGCAGCATTGTAGCAGTAGTTGTAGCAGCAGCGGCGTAGCAGTAGTAGTAGCAGTGTAGCAGTAGTTGTAGCAGCAGCATTGTAGCAGTAGTTGTAGCAGCAGCAGCGGCATTGTAGCAGTAGTTGTAGCAGCGGCATTGTAGCAGTAGTTGTAGCAGCAGCGGCATTGTTGTAGTAGCTGCAGCGGCATTGTAGTAGTGGTAGCAGCAGCGACATTGTAGCAGTAGTTGTAGCAGCAGCGGCATTGCAGTAGCAGTAGTAGTAGCAGTGTAGCAGTAGTTGTAGCAGCAGCATTGTAGCAGTAGTTGTAGCAGCAGCAGCGGCATTGTAGCAGTAGTTGTAGCAGCGGCATTGTAGCAGTTGTTGTAGCAGCAGCGGCTATTTTTGTAGTAGCAGCAGCAGCAGCATTGCAGTAGTGTAGCAGTAGTTGTAGCAGCAGCATTGTAGTTGTAGCGGCATTGCAGTAGCAGTAGTAGCAGCAGTGTAGCAGTAGTTGTAGCAGCAGCATTGTAGCAGTAGTTGTAGCATCAGCAGCGGCATTGTAGCAGTAGTTGTAGCAGCGGCATTGTAGCAGTTGTTGTAGCAGCAGCGGCTATTTTTGAAGTAGCAGCAGCGGCATTGTAGTAGTGGTAGCAGCAGCGGCATTGTAGCAGTAGTTGTAGCAGCAGCGGCATTGCAGTAGCAGCAGTAGTAGTAGCAGTGTAGCAGTAGTTGTAGTAGCAGCATTGTAGCAGTAGTTGTAGCGGCATTGCAGTAGCAGTAGTATTAGCAGTAGCAGCAGCATTGTAGCAGCAGCATTGTAGCAGTAGTTGTAGCAGCAGCAGCGGCATTGTAGCAGCAGCGGCATTGTTGTTGTAGCAGCAGCGGCATTGTTGTTGTAGCAGCAGCGGCATTGTTGTTGTAGCAGCAGCGGCATCGTTGTTGTAGCAGCAGCGGCATCGTTGTTGTAGCAGCAGCGGCATCGTTGTTGTAGCAGCAGCGGCATCGTTGTTGTAGTAGTAGCGGCATTGTAGTAGTAGTTGTAGCAGCGGCATTGTAGTAGTAGTTGTAACAGCGGCATTGTAGCAGTAGTTGTAGCAGCAGCGGCATTGTTGTAGTAGCAGCAGCGGCATTGTAGTAGTAGTTGTAGCAACAGCGGCATTGTAGCAGTAGTTGTAGCAGCGGCATTGTAGCAGTAGTTGTAGCAGCAGCAGCGGCATTGTAGCAATAGTTGTAGCAGTGGCATTGTAGCAATAGTTGTAGCAGCAGCAGCATTGTTGCAGTAGTTGTAGCAGCGGCATTGTAGTTGTAGCAGCAGCGGCATTGTAGCAGCAGCAGCATTGCAGTAGTAATAGCAGTGTAGCAGTAGTTGTAGCAGCAGCATTGTAGTAGCAACATTGTAACAGTAGTTGTAGCAGCAGCGGCATTGCAGTAGCAGTAGTAGTAGCAGTAGTGTAGCAGTAGTTGTAGCAGCAGCATTGTAGTAGCAGCATTGTAGCAGTAGTTGTAGCGGCATTGCAGTAGCAGTAGTAGTAGCAGTGTAGCAGTAGTTGTAGCAGCAGCAGCGGCATTGTAGCAGTAGTTGTAGCAGCAGCGGCATTGTAGCAGTAGTTGTAGCAGCAGTGGCATTGCAGTAGTAGTAGCAGTAGTTGTAGTAGCAGCATTGTAGCAGTAGTTGTAGCAGCAGCGGCGTAGCAGTAGTAGTAGCAGTGTAGCAGTAGTTGTAGCAGCAGCATTGTAGCAGTAGTTGTAGCAGCAGCAGCGGCATTGTAGCAGTAGTTGTAGCAGCGACATTGTAGCAGTTGTTGTAGCAGCAGCGGCATTGTTGTAGCAGCAGCGGCATCGTAGTAGTAGTTGTAGCAGCGGTATTGTAGTAGTAGTTGTAGCAGCGGCATTGCAGTAGTAGTAGCATTGTAGCAGTAGTTGTAGCAGCAGCGGCATTGTAGCAATAGTTGTAACAGTGGCATTGTAGCAGTAGTTGTAGCAGCAGCGGCATTGTTGTAGTAGCAGCAGCGGCATTGTAGCAATAGTTGTGGCATTGTAGCAATAGTTGTAGCAGCAGCAGCATTGTTGCAGTAGTTGTAGCAGCGGCATTGTAGTTGTAGCAGCAGCGGCATTGCAGTAGTAGTAGCATTGTAGCAGTAGTTGTAGCAGCAGCGGCATTGTAGCAATAGTTGTAGCAGTGGCATTGTAGCAGTAGTTGTAGCAGCAGCGGCATTGTTGTAGTAGCAGCATTGGCATCGTAGTTGTAGCAACAGCAGCATTGTAGCAGTAGTTGTAGCAGCGGCATTGTAGCAGTAGTTGGTAGCAGCAACGGCATTGTAGCAGTAGCAGCAGCAGCGGTGTTGTTGTAGTAGCAGCAGCAGCGGCATTGTATTACTATACAGCAGCATTATTGTTGTAGTAGTTGTAGCAACGAAGTTGTTGTTGTAGTAGCAGCAGCAGTGACGTTGTTGTAGTAGCAGCAGCGGCATTTTAGCAGTAGTTGTAGCAGCTGCATTGTAGCACCATTGTAGCAGTAGTTGTAGCAGCAGCAGCATAGTAGTAGTAGTAGTAGTAGTAGTAGCGGCATTGTTGTAGTAGTAGTAGTAGTAGTAGCGGCATTGTTGTAGTAGTAGTAGTAGTAGTAGCGGCGTTGTTGTAGTAGTAGTAGTAGGAGCGGCATTGTTGTAGTAGTAGCGGCATTGTTGTAGTAGTAGCGGCATTGTTGTAGTAGTAGCGGCATTGTTGTAGTAGTAGCAACAGCGGCATTGTTGTAGTAGCAGCAGCGGCAGCAGCGGCATTGTAGTAGTTGCAACAGCGGCATTGTTGATGTAGCAGCAGCGGCGTAGTAGTAGTAGTTGTAGCAACAGCGGCATTGTAGCAGTAGTTGTAGCAGCGGCATTGTAGCAGTAGTTGTAGCAGCAGCAGCGGCATTGTAGCAATAGTTGTAGCAGTGGCATTGTAGCAATAGTTGTAGCAGCAGCAGCATTGTTGCAGTAGTTGTAGCAGCGGCATTGTAGTTGTAGCAGCAGCGGCATTGTAGCAGCAGCAGCATTGCAGTAGTAATAGCAGTGTAGCAGTAGTTGTAGCAGCAGCATTGTAGTAGCAACATTGTAACAGTAGTTGTAGCAGCAGCGGCATTGCAGTAGCAGTAGTAGTAGCAGTAGTGTAGCAGTAGTTGTAGCAGCAGCATTGTAGTAGCAGCATTGTAGCAGTAGTTGTAGCGGCATTGCAGTAGCAGTAGTAGTAGCAGTGTAGCAGTAGTTGTAGCAGCAGCAGCGGCATTGTAGCAGTAGTTGTAGCAGCAGCGGCATTGTAGCAGTAGTTGTAGCAGCAGTGGCATTGCAGTAGTAGTAGCAGTAGTTGTAGTAGCAGCATTGTAGCAGTAGTTGTAGCAGCAGCGGCGTAGCAGTAGTAGTAGCAGTGTAGCAGTAGTTGTAGCAGCAGCATTGTAGCAGTAGTTGTAGCAGCAGCAGCGGCATTGTAGCAGTAGTTGTAGCAGCGACATTGTAGCAGTTGTTGTAGCAGCAGCGGCATTGTTGTAGCAGCAGCGGCATCGTAGTAGTAGTTGTAGCAGCGGTATTGTAGTAGTAGTTGTAGCAGCGGCATTGCAGTAGTAGTAGCATTGTAGCAGTAGTTGTAGCAGCAGCGGCATTGTAGCAATAGTTGTAACAGTGGCATTGTAGCAGTAGTTGTAGCAGCAGCGGCATTGTTGTAGTAGCAGCAGCGGCATTGTAGCAATAGTTGTGGCATTGTAGCAATAGTTGTAGCAGCAGCAGCATTGTTGCAGTAGTTGTAGCAGCGGCATTGTAGTTGTAGCAGCAGCGGCATTGCAGTAGTAGTAGCATTGTAGCAGTAGTTGTAGCAGCAGCGGCATTGTAGCAATAGTTGTAGCAGTGGCATTGTAGCAGTAGTTGTAGCAGCAGCGGCATTGTTGTAGTAGCAGCATTGGCATCGTAGTTGTAGCAACAGCAGCATTGTAGCAGTAGTTGTAGCAGCGGCATTGTAGCAGTAGTTGGTAGCAGCAACGGCATTGTAGCAGTAGCAGCAGCAGCGGTGTTGTTGTAGTAGCAGCAGCAGCGGCATTGTATTACTATACAGCAGCATTATTGTTGTAGTAGTTGTAGCAACGAAGTTGTTGTTGTAGTAGCAGCAGCAGTGACGTTGTTGTAGTAGCAGCAGCGGCATTTTAGCAGTAGTTGTAGCAGCTGCATTGTAGCACCATTGTAGCAGTAGTTGTAGCAGCAGCAGCATAGTAGTAGTAGTAGTAGTAGTAGTAGCGGCATTGTTGTAGTAGTAGTAGTAGTAGTAGCGGCATTGTTGTAGTAGTAGTAGTAGTAGTAGCGGCGTTGTTGTAGTAGTAGTAGTAGGAGCGGCATTGTTGTAGTAGTAGCGGCATTGTTGTAGTAGTAGCGGCATTGTTGTAGTAGTAGCGGCATTGTTGTAGTAGTAGCAACAGCGGCATTGTTGTAGTAGCAGCAGCGGCAGCAGCGGCATTGTAGTAGTTGCAACAGCGGCATTGTTGATGTAGCAGCAGCGGCGTAGTAGTAGCATCAGCAGCAGCATTGTTGTAGTAGCAGCAGCGGTGTTGTTGTAGTAGTTGCAGCATAGTAGTAGTAGTAGTAGTAGTAGTAGTAGTAGTAGTAGTAGTAGTAGTAGTAGTAGTAGTAGTAGCAGCATAGCAGTAGCAGTAGCGCAGCAGCGTAGTAGTAGTAGTAGTAGCAGTAGTAGTAGCAGCAGCGTAGTAGTAGCAGCAGCGTAGCAGTAGTTGTAATATGAGCAGCGTAGCAGTAGTAGTAGCAGCAGAGTAGCAGTAGATGTAGCAGTGGCATTGTAGCAATAGTTGTGGCATTGTAGCAGTAGTAGTAGTAGTAGTAGCAGCGTAGTAGTAGTAGTAGTAGCAGCAGCAGAGCAGTAGTAGTAGTAGTAGTAGGAGCAGCAGCTTAGCAGTAGTAGCAGTAGTAGTAGTAGCAGCAGCGTAGCAGTAGTTGTAGCAGCGGCATTGTAGCAGTAGTTGTAGCAAACTAAACTCGTATCACTCATATTTTTTTGTGTGCAGCTTTGACAGTGCTACTGTATCTTTTTTGACACGCAAAGACCCAAACGGCGTAACATAGTATGTATGTCGTGAAGCTAATAGCAGTGACGTTATTATTGTGTAACTCCGGACTTGACCAGTCAGCCAACATCACTCCCAACAGATAACGGTTGATTGTCAAGGGCAATGAATTCCATTATCTTGGCTTTAATGGATTTTGTCTTTGAGTTGTCTTGCTAAAATGTTCTTACTCTTTCAAATAACTGCTCGACTTCTTGACAGCAGACATTGTGGGCTAGGTTAGGAATGCTGTGTTGCGCTCATAGCGCAAAATTTTACGTGCCGTCTTTATATAGGTATGCACTGTAGCTTTGACGTTGTTTTTTAACGTCGTTGTTAAACTAGACATCGGGCTGATATCGGGCTGATAGATACCGATGTTGGCATTTTTAGCTAATATCGTCCGATTACGATATGTTCACGGATATATCGTGCATACCTAGTAGTAGTATATTAATACAGTACTAATGTGTGTGTCTCTCTCCAGTCAAGAGTTGCTGTGTGTAGTGGTGTACAATAATATGTGTATGTGTGTGTGCAGGCCGCGCTACTCGCCTGTCTCTTTCCAGTCCTGAGCTGCTGACAGAGCTGCGTCGGTCTCAGTCCCGTCCTATGAAGCACGTCTCCATCTCTAAAGGACTCACCACTGTCTTCTGTGGACGGGGCAGGGGTGTAACGGTAAGGTGTGTGTGTGTCTCACCACTGTCTTCTCAGGCAGGGGTGAGGACAGAAAGTATTGGGGGATGATGTGAGAACTTATCTACTATGGTAAATATAAACTCCTCCTGACACCCCCCCCCCCCCCCCCCCCCCCTCGTTCTCTCTCCCTCTCTGTGCACCAGACTCCTAGCTCTGCTCCTGCCTCAGGAGCAACCAACCAGACACTCCGCTCAGACTCCACGGCCAATGGAAGAAGACAAGCGGGTCCCAAGCTGTCCAATGGGACATAGCGTTAGACTAAGTTAAAGTGCCTCTGAGGAAACCAGCTGCTGTATAGTGTCAATGTTATTGATATTAATGAAAACCAGTAGTACGGTGGCCTGAATATGATACATGATCAAACACTATCTATACTGCCATGTGCCAACAATAAACACAATGCAAACTAACCGACAGACGGACACACTTTAGCTCTTCATGTAAGACATGGAGAGCAATGTGTTGAGCTGAGGCATGCCTCACTCTTGAAAAATAAATTATAAAATGTATCATAACACACTTGTTTGTCTGAGTATTGTGGGTGTGTGTGGGTGTCACATCCCTGATAAGATCCAACCCATAGCCAGAGTCCAGAGACATCATGAGATACGGGGACATCATAACTTACCTGCTCGTGTGTGTTAGCTGACAGGGGTGATATAACAGTGGTTGAGATAAAAGCCAAAGGTTACAGGTCAAGTACAGAGTGTCCCAGGGGGTGTGGCTTAAATAGGAAGTGTATGTTTACTGTGTTACATTTAGAAAGGGAGGGAAAGGAAAACAGTACTAAGAAAGAATGTAAGAGGTAGAGAGAGTACAGGAAGAATGAGAAATTACAGAGAGACAGCAGAGGGAGAAAGAGAGGGGGAGAAATTAGCTATAGGTAGAAAAATAGAGTAGGTGATAGCTGTTTACTACAGGTTAGATTTGCTCACCAGCCGGATCTGTCCTGGTAGCAATTAACCTGGGGGTGAGGTTAACTACCGGTAGGTTATGTGAAGGGTGGTCTACTGACATCGTGTGTGTGTGTGTAGACAAGATGGGGCTCTATGGGCAACTGCAACGCTACCTGCTGCTGGCCTCCATGGCTCTGCTGCTCTTCCTCAGCTCCTTCTGGCTCCCTAAGTTTCCACTTTAATCATAGTGTTTCGCTGAAACTGTTCTCCGTGTGGCTCTGTTTGTATAATGTGACATACACGTATCCCTCTCACTGCTCAGGTTAGAATGTGTGATTCCTGAGACCTTCTGGCACCCCTGTCTAAGTTTCCATTTTTACCATCCAAAGTAACGAGTAACACAAACACACGTGATTTCGTCTGTAGGAAAATGTAGTTATATTTGAAAAGTATTAGTGCAATTGATATTCTAGTGTAAAACAAAGTGAAAGATTTGAATATACAACTGTGAAGATATCTAGAAAAATGATGTGATACTTCTCTTTTTTCTTGTGCATTCCTCTCTCTGCCTCTGCCTCTCGCCTCTTCTAGCTGGAGACCCCTGTTATTCCAGATGCAGGAGAAGTGCAGAGTGGGGGACAGCTGGGTGACAAGGGTGTAATGTTGCATTCCGTGCCCCCTTTCCAGGTGTGTCCAGGTCAACAGTTCCAGGTGTGGCGTCTCATGCCCCACCTGACCTCTTCCATGGCTGCACACACTGACGATGTTCTGCTGGAGCAATACAGCTGGGACGAACTTATCAAGTGCGACTAGTGTTTGTGTTTGTGTGTGTGAGAGAGAGAGAAAGAACGAAAGTGTTTATAAGGGGAACATTGCCAGGAATGATATAGTGAGGAGTTGTTAGGTAAAGGCCAGACAGAATGCACACAGATACACACGTGGGCACACACACACTCGGTCGGTTCACAATCTCACTGAATTATCCCACACTACCCATACACCGGTGGCCATGCCAGCCTCCCAGCAGCGTTGGCACAGATGCCTGCTCTCTCACTCATAGGCACACACACACACACACTCAAACCCTAACCCTGCCCATGTTCCCTAAAGAAGCGTACACTGTGGCCCTGGCCCACCGTTGATCCGCAGGGCGGCTGAGCTGGTGTTTGTAGTGCTGCCAGACAGAAGACCTGGACATAGTGTGTGCTCAACATTGTTATAAATGTGATGAGGGAAGTATACACACGCACACAGAGCATACTGGAACAACACAACATAATGGAGCTGTCCTCGACAGACATGGACAGACGGAGACACAAGACATAGCCTGCACAGTCTATACTGAGTCTACAAAACATTAGGAATTCGCTCTTTCCATGACATAGACTGACCAGGTGAATCCAGGTGAAAGCTATGATCCCTTATTGACTTGTTAAATCAACTTCACTCAGTGTAGATGAAGGGGAGGAGACAGGTTAAAGAAGGATTTTTTTTGTTTGTTGAGACATGGATTGTGTATGTGTGCCATTCAGAGGGTGAATGGGCAAGACAAAAGGTTTAAGTGCTTTTAAACGGAGTATGGTAGTAGGTGCCAGGCACACCAGTTTGTGTCAAGAACTGCAACGATGCTGGGTTTTTCACACTGAATATTTTCTCGTGTGTATTGAGAATGGTCCACCACCCAAAGGACATCCAGCCAACTTGATACAAATGTGGGAAGCATTGGAGTCAACATGGGCTAGCATCCCTGTGGAATGCTTTTGACACCTTGTAGAGTCTATGTCTCGACAAATTGAGGCTGTTCTGGGGGCAAAATGGGGTACAACTCAATATTTAGAAGGTGTCCTTAATGTTTGGCATACTCAGTGTTTACTGTAGAGACACACAGCAACTCCGTTAGTTAAGCCTACCGTATAAGCATGTTTACAACTGTATATGTAGAAAAGCCCTTCTATATTATTCTAACCCTATAACTCCTGCTTTATGTCTGTGAAGTGAAAGGAGTGAATGGACATGTTATTTATTCACAATTGTCTGTACAGATGTAGGAGCTTAATTTGAGCCAGTTTTCTACAGCAGGAAACTAATCCTGCAGCAAGAGTAAATGTGAATTATTATGTGGATTACAATGAATGAACATTTTTGTAGGGGTGTCACGACTTCCGCCGAAGTCGGTCCCTTTACTTGTTCCGGCGGTGTTCGGCGGTCGAAATCGCCGACCTTCTTGCCATCACTGATCCATTTTTCATTTTCCATTGGTTTTGGCTTGTCTTCCTTCACACCTGGTTCCAATCCCATCAATGACATGTTGTGTATTTAACCCTCTGTTTCCCCTCATGTCCTTGTCGGAGATTGTTTTATTGTATGTTTGTGCAGTTATGTGTTGGTGCGCGACGGGTTTTGTACCCTCTTTTATTATTTTGAATATTTTGGTTTTGGAGTTTTGTGAAGCACTTATTAAAAGACTCCGTTTATACCAAGTTCGATTCTCCTGCGCCTGACTTCCCTGCCATCAACATGCACCCATTACAAGGGGTTGATACATTTTTCGGCAAATCAAGTCTGCAAATTCAACAACAAAAGTGTGATCAAATTAAGATCTGTATTTTGCTGTCAAAAACAACTGTTTCCTGTATATATATATATTTTATATCCTAGATATCTCAAATGCATGATCTTACAGGTTCCTTGCATGTCCTTATAATTTCAATAGTTTCCCAATAAACTGCAGTAACTGTAACACTCGTCTGAAGAAGTGGACCAAGATGCAGCGTGGTAGGGGTAGGTTAATCATATTCTTTAATGATAACCAGCAAAACAGGAAAGAGCGAGCGAACCAACGACACGTACAGCCTTGTAGGCCTCAACAGCCATAATACAAGGACAGGATCCCACAACATAGGTGGGGAAAAAGGCTACCTAAGTATGATTCCCAATCAGAGACAACGATAGACAGCTGCCTCTGATTGGGAACCACACTCGGCCAAACACAAAGAAATACAACACATAGAATTCCCACCCAAATCACACCCTGACCAAACCAAATAGAGACATAAAAAGTCTCTCTGAGGTCAGTGCGTGACAGTCACAAGTTTTCAGGGCCCCCTTTACAATGTTCACGAAATGTTGATAATGCTGAACAAAATGAAAACTAACTTCTTTAAAAGTCAGACATTTAATGCTCTAGAGACTATCATCCAGGGTTCCATCTCAAGCAGTATGCATACTCTGTTTTCAAAACATATTTACCAAGTGAGTTACATTTAATTTTACAGTGACTTTTTGCTAAATAAATTAGACATGAAAAGATTACAATGGAGATCAACTGAATGCATTAAGTCTTTGCTTAATTAGGTGTTGTTACTTGTTGTAATGAAGGTTTGAAGGTGTTGCGAAGGCATTTGTTGATGGCCAAGAACATCCTGACAAAGATGAAGGGTTTGTGTTTCTTCTCCTCGGGTTTGGAAGTTGCAGGAAGACTCTTCTCTAGTGGAGCCGTGACAGCCATCGGCACTATGCGGGGTGCTCGAGACAGCAGAGAAAGTCTACAATCATACATGTATTTTATGTTTTAAACAGATTTTGTGCTATTCAAAAAAATGCAATGTTGCTAATGTTGTGGGACTGGAAAATACAGTATGTGATGAAATAATGATGTAAGATTTACATATGCAATGCTCCTCCTCATGGGGAAACTTAATCTGGTCCTCTGCTTCCTCTGAGGGCTGGACCTTTTTGTTGATCAGTTTGAAGGGATAATTGTTTCAAAATAAAAATGGTCTTAATGAATATAATTCTTAAATCACCATAATTTAGACAATAGCAATTCACAGGGTTACTGAAAACAAGACGAGTATAAAGTATTACCATTGATAGGTTTTCCTATTGTGTAGGTTTACATATTGTGTAGTAAGATGCCCAAAGTAAGTAATAAACACCAAATAATTACAACAATACTCAATGATATCATTTAACTACTACCATCAAGTTCTGTCAATCGAGAAGTAGCGGAACTTGAGCTACGGTGACTAGACAGACGCTCTTGATGGAACATTGTGAAATGAGGCTTCCTGACCCACCCCCATTATGAAGGAGGGAAGATCAAATGAAGCAGCAATCACAAATCTTCTCCTTTGAGATTAAAAAAAAAAAATGCCCAGAAGTGACCTGCTGCAGCACTTCAGGATCAAGATTTTCAATGACGAGGCTCACCCCCATTATTTCTTGGGCCAGTCAATGAGGCCTCGACACAGTATCATTCTTCATATCAATGCATGTGCTTCTAACGATAGGGAACTATTGTCCAGCAACTCAGTTGACATTGGAGTTCCTGGGAGTATTGCCAAATCTCGAGACCTTGAGACTTTTCCCACAGTAGATAAAGAAGATGAAGGCCTTTGAGTCTCTCGCCACGCTCTTTATCCCCCCTTACTGCAAACTGTCTCCACACTCTCCAGTATTGTTCCCACAATGTCATGGAGTTGCCCCAGCTCCCCTGAGGTCATAATTTCCTCTGAACTGATCATGTCCCCTTGGATGGCAAACAAGATTTGCCTGATGCTTTTCTGTGGTGTTCACATCTGGTTGATGATACTGAGTGAAAAACTCTCAAATCGTCTGTGCTGTAGTCCACATTTTCTTATTCAGAAATGGCAACACCACTTTGCCAGATCTTTGTTGAAGTCGCAGAAGAACTTGAGGTACCCTGTAGAAGGACAAAATCAGTTGGCTGTAAATCCATGCTCATAGAAGAAGTTGGAGAGAAATCCTGTCGAATATCAAAATCTGGTTGACTGACCTGACAAGTGCGGGACTCTGATCGTCGTTTAGCTGCCTGTGCCTGAAACGTTTCAACTGAGCTTTCGCAAATTACTGCTTTGGGAGCAACGCACAAACTTTCTGATGAAGAAGTTTTGGAACTTGCGGCAGAGATGTCCTCTAACCAAGCCATGGCATTGTCCACAAACGAGGTAGCCAAAAGAGACGTATCCGAGGACGTCTCTTCAGCTGAACATGTCAATTCCTCCTCAGGAACCTCTGTCTTGTAAAATGTCACAATGGTGCTCATAACTTCCTTGGTGGTACAGTCGAAGTGAAGCTGAGTGATCTGAGGGCTAAGAGCCATCATAGGTCTGGAGCATATGCCCTGACCTCCACGAAGAGCCACTTCTTCTGATGACATGACCCCTGGAAGATCTAATATACTTTTGGATGAAAGTAGGAGTGACATGTTTTTAGTTTGCTCTAGATTCTCCTCTTTGTCTCGATCTGAACTTTTAAGGGCCAAAAGTCGAGAGCAGAATCCCCTCAGCATGTTCTGCAACCTTTTAGTAAGTCTATTAACCACAGATAGATCTTTCACTTTTGTCAAATCTGATTGTGCGACACACTTCATATCACACAAAGGAATCCATTATTTCAGAGGCCTCGGAGCCTAACGGTTGTAGATAAATGTTCTTCTGGCATAGCTGGCAGATTTGTTTGACTGGCCAGATTACTTGAAGGCTCAGGTCAGCCAGCAGACATTTGTGCAGATAGACTTCTGCTAGACCTAATGAGCCTTTCTAATAGCTTCAGTGACTTCTGACTTCAGCTCAACACTGGATATTTTCTCAGTGGTTGACATTACAGGAGAGTCAAGCATTTTTCCTGGAGGTGAAAGTATGAGCATGTTTTGACTCACCAAGCTGCCATAGGATACAGTCTTTTCAGATTTTTTTTTTCTCCACTAGGGAATCTTCCAGAAGACCACCAACACAATCCTTTGAAGCAAAATGTTTTACTTTGTGTGCGATTTCTCAAAGTGCATCCATTGTTCCTTGCTCTTCTTTCCTGGCATTCTCCGGAGTTGACAATGACAGCCTTGACCGCTCCTGTCAATGGTGCAAGGGAGGCCTTAATGTCTATATTCTCCATAGATGGATTGGGCTTGGCTTGAGGCACAGCCTTTTCAGTGACTCCAAACTACCGCAGCTTGGCAGAGATAACAGACACCAGGACGGCCTGGATGCCATTTCGCCTGCTAGTTCACACAACACTGGGCTTGATTTACCTGAGCTGGAACAGGAGATGATCAGTGAGATGTCAGAGTTAACCTGAATCACGACATCTCTTACCCTAGATCTGGTCAATCCAAGTGAGCAAAAAGAGCAGGATTGATCTCCCAGAACCTGAAGGATTGTGTCCTCTGTGATCCCAAAGAGGACATTAAAAGGATCTGTCAGTTGAGCCTCTCCTCCATGTGCAGTCTGCAACAAGATCTAAATTTAAATAAAAAAATGTTTTTATCAATCTTGTCTTATGTTTACATATTGATGATCTTTACAAAGTGTTGCTTTGAATGAACCAATAGTTCATTATCTAACCAATATGTAAAAGGTAGTTCTATGAAGTGTTTATATGTGGTGTCTGCTTTATTACTTTACAATACATATTGTAGTTTCTTAGCTTTGTATTCTAACAGTCAAATGCTGTGTAATATGAAAAAGTTAACCTGAATTTGAGTATTTACCGTATACAGTGATAAGATCAGTTGGGTCAGGCCCACAGTTGAGGTTGGTGAACATGTGGTTGATGAAGATACCTTCCAGAAGAAGAACGTGGAGTGGGTGTGTGGGAGTTCTAATAATGTATACCACTTCCGCTCTTCCTCAATTTTCTGTTGTAACTTTTCACGCATCAACTCCAGCCTCTGTTCAAATTCAGTGGATGAGGGTAGGGTGTCTCTACCACCCAGAAACTTTCCACTGCTAGGCCTTGTGGGTAGATCTGTCATTTAAACGTCACCATGCGTGACTGCTTAAAGTCAATGGCAGAGGGGTATGGAGCCTTGACCTGTTGGCTGAACAGACTTTCCACTGCCAGGGATCTTGGGTAGACCTTCATTAAACCTCAGTACACATTCCTGGATGCTTGCAATGTTGAAGCACTCCAGTCAGCGAGGACGAGGAGCTAGCTTCCCTGGCAGCATTAAGCTATAATATGTGTGCAAGGGCTGGCATGAGGATCTCTACCACTACTGGAAAACCGTTTTCGCTATCTTCCAGCACATTTTGGCAAGGTGTACTTTGGGCGCCTGTTTCACTACAAAAAGAGCATGAGATGTATTTTGAGATGATGTGGTGTCAAGTGCTTAATTAGACAGGCAGGTTTGTTGTATACAGAATGTGTGCTATTGAAACACTGCATTCGGAAAGTATTCAGACCCCTTGGCTTTTTCAAAATGTTATGTTACAGCCTTATTCTAAAATATATATTTTTTCTCATCAATCTACACACAATACCCCAAAACGACAAAGAAAAAAAAAACATTTTAAACATTTTTGCAAATGTATAAAAAAACAAAACAGAAATATCACATTTACATAAGTATTCAGACCGTTTACTCAGCAGACATTTTTTGATGCCCTTCTCCAGATCTGTGCCTCTACATAATCCTGTCTCGGAGCTCTACGGACAATTCCTTCAAACTCATGGCTTGGTTTTAAAAAAAAAAATTTAATACTTTCCGAATGCACTGGACCTATCAGTGAGATTACTCCTGTAATTGGTGAGGATAAAGAATCAGACGTCCTCTGCCATTCCTGAGGGGTGAAGTAGACTATTGAGAAGTTCCTCCTGTAAGAGTTGAATTACTGCTGCCCTGTTTTGGTATTTATCCAAAGAGAATACCACAGAGGGACCAAAAGGACAACAATTATTATGAGTTTTCCCCTTTTTTTATATAATGAATCTGCACAACAAAGGGCACACTAACCCTAAAGTACATATACTGGGAAAAGTAGTTTTAATATCGAAAAATCTCTAGCCTGCTTCAGTGTCACGTTCGGCTGAGGTCTTCTTGGCACTTGATTTCCATTTGGCCTTCAAGAAAACAGATTTCAAATCCCACGTTATTATGCTTAATGTGAAACATCAAAGCAGCCCATTTTTTTGCCAATACATAGACAGATAGATAAAAACTAGCCAAGAGCCCAAACGACCAGAGGACCAATCTTACCGTTCTCTCTTCCTTCAGCTGAGCAACTGGCTCTTCTTCCTTCCTTCTCCTCCATCCCTTTCTTCTGATGACTATCTTCCAAGTCCTGTTCATCAAAATGAAAGTAATGAGTTTTTTAATCTGTAGAGATTCTATAAACGTTTTGATAAAACAAAATGGCCAAAATAGACAAAGTGGCCAAAATAGACATACCTCCTTTTGTCTGACATTGAATCAGGTTTGTACCAGATAGACATATCAAATAACCCAAATGACCAGAGGACCAATCTTACCTTGTCAGACTTGTCCTTCATCTACAGTGCCTTGCGAAAGTATTCGGCCCCCTTGACCTTTGCGACCTTTTGCCACATTTCAGGCTTCCAACATAAAGATATAAAACTGTATTTTTTTGTGAAGAATCAACAACAAGTGGGACACAATCATGAAGTGGAATGGCATTTATTGGCTATTTCAAACTTTTTTTAACAAATCAAAAACTGAAAAATTGGGCGTGCAAAATTATTCAGCCCCCTTAAGTTAATACTTTGTAGCGCCACCTATATTGTAGATTTTGCTTTATGTTTTGGATCATTGTCTTGTTGGAAGACAAATCTCCGTCCCAGTCTCAGGTCTTTTGCAGACTCCATCAGGTTCTTCCAGAATGGTCCTGTATTTGGCTCCATACATCTTCCCATCAATTTTAACCATCTTCCCTGTCCCTGCTGAAGAAAAGCAGGCCCAAACCATGTTGCTGCCACCACCATGTTTGACAGTGGGGATGGTGTGTTCAAGGTGATGAGCTGTGTTGCTTTTACGCCATTGCATTGTTGCCAAAAAGTTCAATTTTGGTTTCATCTGACCAGAGCACCTTCTTCCACATGTTTGGTGTGTCTCCCAGGTGGCTTGTGGCAAACTTTAAACGACACTTTTTATGGATATCTTTAAGAAATGTCTTTCTTCTTGCCACTCTTCCATAAAGGCCAGATTTGTGCAATATACGACTGATTGTTGTCCTATGGACAGAGTCTCCCACCTCAGCTGTAGATCTCTGCAGTTCATCCAGAGTGATCATGGGCCTCTTGGCTGCATCTCTGATCAGTCTTCTCCTTGTATGAGCTGAAAGTTTAGAGGGACGGCCAGGTCTTGGTAGATTTGCAGTGGTCTGATACTCCTTCCATTTCAATATTATCACTTGCACAGTGCTCCTTGGGATGTTTAAAGCTTGGGAAATCTTTTTGTATCCAAATCCGGCTTTAAACTTCTTCACAACAGTATCTCGGAACTGCCTGGTGTGTTCCTTGTTCTTCATGATGCTCTCTGCGCTTTTAACGGACCTCTGAGACTATCACAGTGCAGGTGCATTTATACGGAGACTTGATTACACACAGGTGGATTGTATTTATCATCATTAGTCATTTAGGTCAACATTGGATCATTCAGAGATCCTCACTGAACTTCTGGAGAAAGTTTGCTGCACTGAAAGTAAAGGGGCTGAATAATTTTGCACGCCCAATTTTTCAGTTTTTGATTTGTTAAAAAAGTTTGAAATATCCAATAAATGTCGTTCCACTTCATGATTGTGTCCCACTTGTTGTTGATTCTTCACAAAAAAATACAGTTTTATATCTTTATGTTTGAAGCCTGAAATGTGGCAAAAGGTCGCAAAGTTCAAGGGGGCCGAATACTTTCGCAAGGCACTGTATTCCTTTAGCTGAGCAACTGGCTCTTCTTCCTTTGCCGCCTCCTCCATCCATTTTTCTTGCTGAGTATTTTCCAAGTCCTGTTATATACAAGTGTTGTTAATGTTATTATTATCATAGCACATACAGTCTTAATCAAATTAAGCTTGTTAACCTATCTGTAGACATTGTATAGATGGTTTGTTGAACAGAGTCCAACACAAATCTGCCAAAATAGACCTACTTTCTTGTCGTTTGATATTGAATCAAATTTGTAAAACAAAAACCAAAAAGTGCAAAAATGTGTTCAAGTTCTAGTAGACCTGTGTGGTGACTTTGTCACAGCTGTCGGTCAAAAACACGATGGTGCTAAAGTGGTCCTACCTGAACAACAAGAAAACAGACGCTATTGGCTATTCAACACAATTTTTTAACATACAGCGACTAAAGCGGAATCCCGCGATCTGATGTTCAGCACCGCCGTGCGGTGGACAGCGGCCGTCTCTTGTGCAACCCCATCTCTCATTATGATGGACGGTAGATAACCAAACTCGTCCTTATTACTGTAATACGTAATGCATGTTGTACATGTCATGGATATAGATTAGAATGAGTATTCTAATTCCTAATTCTATTGAGGTGAGTGGGTGTGTGTGTGAGAGAGACAGAGAGAGAGAGAGAGAGAGAGAGAGAGAGGTGGTATCAATATTTTCATAGGGCAGAAGTAAGGCTTAGATTTATAATAAAAATAGTTTGCCCTAGGCAATCACAATGTAGGCCAAACGGATTCTTAATCCATCAAATGAGGCGACTCTAGCGTTTTCTTACACAACTAGAATATATATAATTATATATATATTAAGGAAGGAAAATAAACCAAATTTTCCTTTCTAGTGAAAATACAGAGTAAATTTCCTGAACAGGCTACACAGCATTTGGTATTTACCATAGAGATAGATAGAGGACTGATACGTATATGTTTGAAATCATAGCCTCTGTGACAGCATGGGGAGCGCCATTGAGGCTACAACCCATATGAATCCCCACTCAGTTGACTACTTTGAATACTTTAAAATGGCGGAAGCATGGAGGAAGCCCTCAATGCCGCTGGCCATGCTAAAATAGCCTTTTGGTCACTAGAGGCCTCTATCATTCTCTATGGCATTTCCCTCCTTTTTTGAATTCCCACAGATGACACGTCATCAACAAGAGACAAAATAGGTTTGCAGAAAGCTTGGTTAGAAAAATACAATCTTATTTAGGTTTTGGTACGAGAGCCTGTGTTTAACGTGGTTCCTCTAACATGTATAATGACGTGGAATTTGGGTGTACACATTTTCTAATTTAGAGTGTGTTTACCAACTAATTATTCATCAAGAAAGGTTGTCATACACTGTTTCTTAGTGTATGAGGACCTCACAGTTGGCGAAAACAAACCAAACGCTAGTAGCTCTAGTCTTAAGTCTGAAAGATACGTTAGCTAGCTAAATTATACATTTTTTTCCGCAGATAATAAGGTCATGTCTTCTGTTCAATTTGCTATCTGCTTCCTTCTGAAATATATTTGAGGTGAGGGGTCTCCTTGCTATGGCTATCAGTGCCGACTGCCTTTCTAGCTATCTAACTAAATGCACGTTAGCCACATAAAATTAACATTTGACTCCGTGTTCTCAACTAGCAGAATTCAAAAAAATAGTTAGCTTATGATGAATTAATGTAATTTTACACTTAAAATATATATTATAAATATTTAACTTTTATTTAACTAGGCAAGTCAGCTAAGAACACATTCTTATTTACAATGACGGCCTAACAAAAGGCCTCCTGCGAGGACGGGGGCTGGGATTAAAAATACAAATATTTAAATATAGGACAAAACACACATCATGACAATGGAGACCTAACGTAACAACATAGCACGGCAGCAACACACGACAACACAACATGGTAGCAGCACAGAACATGGCACAAACATTATTGGGCACTGACAACAGCAAGAAGGTAGCGACAACAATACATCACGCATGACGTGTAGCTAGCTATATGATCATGCTTTATGTACCACTCACTCCAGTGTTATCAGATCATGGTTGACACCGAGAAAAGAGCAGTGGGCTGTGGTGCCACATCCACCATAGACCTCAGTGGAAAGAACAAAGAGAATGAGAAGAAGAAGCGGTCCTGTGTGAAACTAGTGATGGCAGATGTGAAGAAACAGGTGGACGTCTAGTTCGGGGATGTCAACCTTCACAAGGACAGGCTTCTGAGACGACTCATTGAGGAGTCACAAGATGGATGTAAGTCATAGCAATGAGCAGCACTGGTGTAGTAGCCGTCTAGTTTACTTTCCCTATAAGTTCCTTTCATTTTGAAGCGAGTTGAGCGGCTACTGTCAACTATCAGGGGTTTTATTTTCCACAGATGTTGACTAATCAGTGTTGACATCCTTCAACTGAATGAAAAATCGGACAACTGATTGCAAGGGCGCTGAAAAATGTATCTGTTGTTGAGGTAAAGTACTACTGTACATATTCAGTTGTTCAGTTGCATGCTGGTTGGAGTTTTGTATTGAATCCATAGACTTACGATGTTCACTGTGATCTGTTTTGGTCCTTTAGGTCAAGCTAGAGGGAACTAAAGTTTGACAGCAGCGTCCAATAGGAAAGGATCCAAAAGATGTAGACAACCGAGCAATCTGTGGTAAATACCAGTTACATTAATGTTTGTCAATTCATGACGTGGTCCTTTGGCTATTATAAAATACAGCTTCCCCCCCAGGAACTTCTGCCCAAGAAAGTAACCCACGACTGGCTAGAGCGAGTGTTCACCAAATGTGAAAATGTGGTTTACGTCAGCATGCCGAGATACAAAACCACGGGCCACTCCAAAGGGTTCGCCTTCATTGAGTTTGAGACGGAAGAGGAAGCACAGAAAGCCGTAGAGGTGAGATATCATAAAGATTCCTCTGTATTTCATTGATGTGTCCTATGTAGTAACAAACCTGTAGATAACTTAACCATGTTCTCCTTGTCCAGATGCTAAACAACCCTCCAGAGGACGCCCCCTGGAAGCCTGGCATTTTTCCCAAGACCAAGAACAGGAAGCCTATCCCTGATCCACCCTCCCTGAACACCACACAAGGTGGGTATTGGGAAGAATGTAGCATCACTGGTTAACTCCAGAGTGACTACACACAATAAGAACAAATGCGTATATTGGCCACTTTTGATTTAAGTGCCAACGCTCAAAGTGTCAAGTTAACACCCTTTACCTTCTGTTAATCTACTGTGTGTGTCTGTCTTTGCAGACGACAAAGAGGAGGAGAATAAATCTCTCCAGGGAGAGAGCCAAAAAGGATGCCTCGTCACAGATGGAGACGACAGTGGGCGGGGGCAAACAGGAAATAGAATCTGAGTCTAAACCGTCTGACAGGAAGAGGAAACACACGGCCGAGTTTGCAGAGGGCGTAGCACCTGCGGAGGGCACAGGGAAGCCCCCATCCAGAAAGCTAGAGAAGAAGAGACGGCGGTCCCAGACAGGGGAGAGCTCAGAGAGTGACGCACAGGGAGACATGCCATCCAAGCTGAGGAAGACGAGTGAGGATGACATGGTGGAGAGCGATGGGAAAGGTACTTCATTATATTGAACTCGCATCACATTGCTTGTAGGGCTGGGAATTACTAGGGACCTCACGACATCATGATACTTTGGTGCCGATACGATATGTATTGCAATATTGCACGATTCTATATGTATTGTGATTCGATACTGTGATTTTATTGCGATGCTCCAAACGTATTGCTCACCATATGTCTGCTGCAGAGAGACAAGAGAGCCATGAGAACGAGTTTTGATCAGTCATGGAAATAAAAGTGGTAAAAACAAATTGGCTCCCTATTTAAAAAGATGGAGAACCAGCTATGAAGGAAAAATTGAGTTTTGGTGCAACTGTGCAAAAAATAATATTGCGATATTGTCAAAATGATACAATATATGGTCAAATTATATCCCTATATGTAACTATCACCTCCCCACCATCACTAATTGCTTGTGAACAGATAAAATCACACAAAATGGTTTGGCATACAAGAAAATCTGGGTACACGCCTCTCATTAACAGGTAGATGGATCCTGGTTCAGAATAACACATGGGCAGGTTTGACTAAATCCTGCACTAAGGATGGTCTCCTGGTCCGACACTATGGTGAGTTGGTCAGCAGCGACGAATAAAGCCTAATAATAATCGTGTGTTCTTCAGACCTGCAAGTCAAGGGTGAGGAAGAGGAGGAGAAGATGGAAGACTTCCTACTGAAAGCCAAGAGGACAAGGAAGAAGAAGCACAAGGAGAGGGTGAAGATCAGGGAAGAGGTTATTCCTCTCCGGGTTCTCTCCAAGTAAGAACCATCATGCATCTTTATGACTACTAGCTTACTCTTAGTCAATCAGACCAACAGCATTGATGTAATCTAAATAAATCCCTAAAGCATAGCATCTTTATTGAACAATCCAATACCCTAGTGACAAGATATTATTTAGAATCAAGCTGTTTCTTTTGTTCTCTCTCTCTCTTCTTTATCTCTCTCTCTTCTTTATCTATCTCTCCTTCTGGCTCTGGATGGAAGGAAAGACTGGCTGAAGCAGGAGTATATGACCCTGCAGAAGAGGAGCATGGGAGCTCTGAAGACTTGCTTGACCAAGTTCCACCACAAGGGGGCAGGAGGGAAGATGGACACCAGTCTGCAACAGACATGTAAGTGCCTATACTGAACAAGAATAGAAACGCAACATGTAAAGTGTTGGTCCCAACATACATGACGTTTCATGAGCGGAAATAAAAGATCCCAGAAATGTTCCATACGCACTAAAACCTTATTTCTCTCATATTGTGCACAAATTGGTTTACAGGGATGTTACAGGGATGTAAACCAATTTGTGCACAATTTGAGAGAAATTAGATTTGAGTGCGTTAGTGAGCATTTCTCCCAGACCTTTTCCATATGCACAGCTTATTTCTCAAACATTGTGCACAAATTTGATGACATCCCTGTTAGTGAGCATTTCTCCTTTGCCAAGCGGTTTGCAGCGTTGTGAACAGAGTGCCCCATGATGGCGGTGGGGTTATGGAACGGGCAGGCATAAACTACGGACAATGAACACAATTGCATTTTATCAATGGCAATTTGAATGCACAGAGATACCGTGCCGAGATCCTGGGGCCCATTGTCGTGCCATTCATCCCCCTCCATCACCTCATGTTTCAGCATGATAATGCACGGCCCCATGTCGCAAGGACCTGTACACAATTCCTGAAAGCTGAAAATGTCCCAGTTCTTCCATGGCCTGCATACTCACCAGACATGTCACCCATTGAGCATGTTTGGGAGGTTCAGGATCGACTTGTACGACTGCATGCTCCAGTTTCCGCCAATATCCAGCAACTTCACACATCCATTGAAGAGGAGTGGGACAACAGGCCACAATCAACAGCCTGATCAACTCTATGTGAAGGAGATGTGTCATGCTGCATGTGACAAATGGTGGTCACACCAGATACTGACAGGTTTGATCAACGCCCCTACTTTTTTTGTTTTGCTGTCTTTGACCAACAAATGCATATCTGTATTCCCAGTCATGTGAAATCCATAGATTAGGGCCTGATGAATTTATTTCAATTGACTGATTTCCTCATATGAACTGTAACTCAGTAAAATCTTTGGAATTGTTGCATGTTGCGTTATTGCCTAATACAGTGCCTTGCGAAAGTATTCGGCCCCCTTGAACTTTGCGACCTTTTGCCACATTTCAGGCTTCAAACATAAAGATATAAAACTGTATTTTTTTGTGAAGAATCAACAACAAGTGGGACACAATCATGAAGTGGAACGACATTTATTGGATATTTCAAACTTTTTTAACAAATCAAAAACTGAAAAATTGGGCGTGCAAAATTATTCAGCCCCTTTACTTTCAGTGCAGCAAACTCTCTCCAGAAGTTCAGTGAGGATCTCTGAATTATCCAATGTTGACCTAAATGACTAATGATGATAAATACAATCCACCTGTGTGTAATCAAGTCTCCGTATAAATGCACCTGCACTGTGATAGTCTCAGAGGTCCGTTAAAAGCGCAGAGAGCATCATGAAGAACAAGGAACACACCAGGCAGGTCCAAGATACTGTTGTGAAGAAGTTTAAAGCCGGATTTGGATACAAAAAGATTTCCCAAGCTTTAAACATCCCAAGGAGCACTGCGCAAGTGATAATATTGAAATGGAAGGAGTATCAGACCACTGCAAATCTACCAAGAACTGTCCGTCCCTCTAAACTTTCAGCTCATACAAGGAGAAGACTGATCAGAGATGCAGCCAAGAGGCCCATGATCACTCTGGATGAACTGCAGAGATCTACAGCTGAGGTGTGAGACTCTGTCCATAGGACAACAATCAGTCGTATATTGCACAAATCTGGCCTTTATGGAAGAGTGGCAAGAAGAAAGCCATTTCTTAAAGATATCCATAAAAAGTGTCGTTTAAAGTTTGCCACAAGCCACCTGGGAGACACACCAAACATGTGGAAGAAGGTGCTCTGGTCAGATGAAACCAAAATTGAACTTTTTGGCAACAATGCAAAACGTTATGTTTGGCGTAAAAGCAATACAGCTGAACACACCATCCCCACTGTCAAACATGGTGGTGGCAGCATCATGGTTTGGGCCTGCTTTTCTTCAGCAGGGACAGGGAAGATGGTTAAAATTGATGGGAAGATGGATGGAGCCAAATACAGGACCATTCTGGAAGAACCTGATGGAGTCTGCAAAAGACCTGAGACTGGGACGGAGATTTGTCTTCTAATAAGACAATGATCCAAAACATAAAGCAAAATCTACAATGGAATGGTTCAAAAATAAACATATCCAGGTGTTAGAATGGCCAAGTCAAAGTCCAGACCTGAATCCAATCGAGAATCTGTGGAAAGAACTGAAAACTGCTGTTCACAAATGCTCTCCATCCAACCTCACTGAGCTCAAGCTGTTTTGCAAGGAGGAATGAGGAAAAATGTCAGTCTCTCGATGTGCAAAACTGATAGAGACATACCCCAAGCGACTTACAGCTGTAATCGCAGCAAAAGGTGGCGCTACAAAGTATTAACTTAAGGGGGCTGAATAATTTTGCACGCCCAATTTTTCAGTTTTTGATTTGTTAAAAAAGTTTGAAATATCCAATAAATGTCGTTCCACTTCATGATTGTGTCCCACTTGTTGTTGATTCTTCACAAAATATACAGTTTTATATCTTTATGTTTGAAGCCTAAAATGTGGCAAAAGGTCGCAAAGTTCAAGGGGGCCGAATACTTTCGCAAGGCACTGTATTTACCCACTACTTAGCTATCTGTCAGTTGTACAACTTCTGCATAATTAAACCTCTTAGTACTGTCATATGAACTCCCCAGATATTGAACATATCGAGTCAAATGTTAGTTTGCTGTCCACATATTACATTACAATAAATGCTGTAAAACATTTGAAACCGGTTCCCTTACAATTGAGCATTTCCGAACACAATATTATGTCCTCACCATCTATTTTAGTCTTGTTTCTTTTGTTCCTAAGCCGAGGAGAGTAAGGCAGGTGAAAAGGAGACTTCCCTCGGGGCTGCATCATCTAGATCACACTCACCAAACCCTTTCCTGGCAGAAAAGTCATCAAGGTAGAGAAGTGCTTTTAACTCTCTTCTTTTACCATGTGAAAATTATTAGAGCCATGTATTCTTCTAGCCAACAGTTTGTGTTTGCCCATGTGTCTAGGATGCTCTCGCAGAGGTTTCCCCAGTGGTGTATGTGGACGCCATAGAGGGTGACGCTGAGGGTTATGTCCGCTTCAAGAGTCCAGTCGAGGCCAAGGCCATCATTGATGCTCGCACCGGGCTGCAGAACAAACACAGCCGGCAGCTAGAGATCCTCTCTGGTATGCTGACTCTCCCATTACTTCTCTGTAGGTCATCAACGGCCCTGTTTAAATCATCTTTAATTGCGTCCTTCCTTCCTCCCTATCTTGAGGTAATCACTGAGCTGACATGGCTAGTGACAGCAACACAGAGGTCAGGGATTTCTGCAAGGATGGGAGGAAGGAGGGATGTATTTGGGAGAATTCAAACAGGGCCATAAACTATTTACTACATCTGAACAGAAGCAATGGAGATGTAAGATAATGGTCAATTAACAGTTGGGGGTCCTCTGTAGCTCAATTGGTAGAGTATACCGCTTGCTACGGCAGGATAATAGTTTCGATTCCAGGGACCACCCACATAACTAAGTTGGTTTGGATAAAAGCGTCCGCTAAACGGCATATAATATTATATATTAACAGTTGTTTTTCGATTCCTCTTACAGCGTCATCATTAGAGGATCAAGAAAGGTAATTCATGAATGGTTGTCTTTTACCGAAAGATGTTTGATTCATTTGGCTTCATTTGCTCATTAGGTGAAAAATGTGGCTGAATTATGTCACATCGAAATGAACAATTGCTCAATTGTTCATTCATTTGTACTTTTAGGCGACCATGAACAAAGGTACTGGCAGAAGATCCTGGTGGACCGCCAAGCTAAGCTGAACCGACCCAGAAACAAGAAAAGGGGCACAGAGAAAATAAGATTCCCCTCCATTTTAATTTATATGGATTATGTACAAGGATCTCTAGCAGCACCCAACCATTTTAATTTGAGGAGAAACATTTTGTTAATGAGCATGTTCACTCATTATTATATGCCTTAAATTGATTTTAACAGAGCAATGTCTCCGTTGTATCTCTTTCTGCCCCAGCTCATTTCCAAAGCTGAGAAAATCATCATAGCTAGGGACAGGAGGCCACTAAACACATCCGCATCATGGAGGACTGATCAAGACTGTCAAGTTCTACTGTGCGTCCTTTCTTTTCTGAATCATTTTCTTCCTTAAAGAGTTTGACTGTCGGCCATTTTGTCATTTCTACATAGGATGATGTTTTTGTGAAGCTTTGTTTTTCTTTTCATGAGAATGGTACAAGCAGAGAGAAGCCATGGTTTTAAAGGGGATGTTGTAGTTTTAAAAGGGATACACGATAACCTTCCGCTGACTGGAAGGTTTTCATGTATGGCGACTGTTTTACAAGCAGAAAGCTGCTACGTTATTTAAATTGGGAATAGGTTCGCTCACTAGTTTTTTGTGTTGCAGAGAGAGGTGCCAAAATTTCAGTTATGAAATGTGAATGTATATACTGTAAATATGATTTCAAAACGTGCCCAGAAAAGCTTTGTTCAAGAACAATGTTTCGGTAACATGGCAACGATAACCTTTTCTTTTTGAATACATTTTTACTATTTTCTAAATAATAAATATACATTTTGGTGCATAGTAATGGACTTGTGGCTTTTTTATTCAGCCCATGAACAAACGCCTCATGGATTATATTGCTCACACGCATTAGGTGCATTACCATGCTAAATGGTGTCTGATCTTCGTGTCCACATTGTTAACATTAAATAGAAAACAGCTTAACAATTACATAATATTCAAAGTAAGAATTGTTATGAATTCTTTGTATATAAAAAAAAACACTGGCACAATCAGGATTATGCTTTTTTTTATGTGAGTGACCATACAAAATACCTGAGGTGCTCGTGATGAATTCATCTAAAATGTCTATTAATATATTTGAATAGAAATATAAGAATCCCCTCTAGCTATCTGTGTGTGTGCAGGTTTGTGATCGGGACTCTATGGCGCCCTCTTGGCTCGGCTGGGGACCCTGCAGCTCTTTCTGCTGTGGGAGTAAGAGGGCTTATCAGACGTTGCAGCGGCCAGCTGACTCAGCCCCGTTTCCTGTACCGAGATGGTTCGGTACATCCTGTGTCCTCCAGCCCCCATGGAGCTGTACTCAAAGCCAGGAGGACAGCCATCCCGGGCTGGACAAGGTGGGATCTCCTTGGGTGTGTAGGTGGAGCGATAGATGGAGTCTTCATCCATGGTCTGGGGGCTCAGCAGCTTCTGGGTGGGTTTAAAGCTGGAGGCGCGCTGGGCCGTCTTGGGCGTGTATGCTGAGCGGAAGGTGGTGGTGTTGGCGAAAGCCCCCTTGGGTTTCTCTAGCTCATCTGCGTAGACCATGGGGGGACGACGGGCCACGTCCCAGGTCCGGTAGTCCTCCTTCATGGTGGACCTGGTCTGGAGGGGCTCTCTGGCCTCCTTTGTCCAGGCCTCGACCGGGGGACGGGCGGACTGGGGCCGCTGCTGGCTCTCGTGGTCGACATAGTCAGCATGAGCTGTGGACAGACCGACCATAGTGCCCTCGGGTGGGCAGTACTCCTCAGCCTGGTGCCGGTGCTTGGGCTGCAGGGGCCAGGCCTTGTACTGGTCGCGGAACTCACTGGTCCCCTGGAATACAGCCGGGCTGCTCTCCCAGGCCACCTTGGCCCTAAAGGGCTTGGCGGGCTCAGCTGGCAGGCCCCGGTAGTCCTGCCTGTGGGTGGAGACCCCATTGAGGGGGGCGCTGGTGGGCCTGTAGACGGCCCTCTCTTTGGGCTGCCTGGGCTGGACCGGGTGGGGGACATACTGCGTCTGGTAGTTGGTGGTGCCGTCAAAGGGCAGGGTCTCTCGGGCGTCGGCAGCCGGTTTGAAGCTCTCCCTGGCCTCAGCTGGGCCCTTGTGGCAGTAGTCGTCTTGGAAGGTGGTGGTCACCTCGAACTTGCTGTCGTTCAGCTTCAGGTTGTCACAGGTCCTGTAGGGTTGGACTTTCTGGTTGTGCCATGCTCGGAATTCCCCTGGAAACATTGTCGTCTCTGATCATTAGAAACATTTACAAATTCTACGAGCGACCCAATGTTAACTCCAAGATGTATTCATTTGATTTGAACAATTATTGTTGATTTGATTACAACTGATTTATTAATCTTCCGTATACTGAGAAGCCTGAATCTTAAACTATTCTCCTATTAAAGACACAGTTTCTGTACCTTTGTATAAGGACTGAGCGACCATCTTTGCTGTGGGCGGATGATACTCTTCTGGCTTGGTCACGATGTGCTTCTGAACAGGGTGTGTTGGGTAGTCCCTGGCGTAGGTGCTGCTGTGTCTCATTCTCCCGTCAGGTGGCACATACACCTTGGTGACCTTTGGGGGCCTCTGGGTCACTTCATGGGCCACGTAGTCTGACCTGGAAGACATGACCCTCATGACTTGCAACATGCAGACTGAATAAACTACGCAAACAATTAAACTGTGAATGTTGTCATTCACTCTTTTTCTACCGGAATATCATATCTTCTTTGATGAATTATGTGTGTCTCACTTGAAAGTAGTCATGTTGGATATCCTTCCCTCCAGACGCTGATACTCATTATTCTGCTTCTTGGCTGCCCGGACAACAGTGGTGCAGTAGGCAGGGTACTTTTCCTGGTATTCCGAGACCATGCAGCCTGGGATCAGGACACACGGTTCCTCTGGAAGGGATCCTCGTGAGCAGTGGTGATGCCTGCCAGAGGAAAGGGATAATGTGTTGGGATTGGTTGGAATGGCGCAACAGAGTGTGTTGTTGAGAATCTGCTGTTGGTCAAAGTGGTGTTCTGAACCACAGGAGGGAGGTTGGTGGCACCTTAATTAGGGAGAACGGGCTCGTGGTAATGGCTGGAACAGAACGGTATCAAACACATGGTTTCCATGTGTTCCCTGCCAATCCATTCGCTCAGTTCCAGCCATTATAATGAGCTGTCCTTGCCTCAGCGAATGTAGTTCTTATCAGAAGAATATTACAATTATATTGGGCTCCGATTAGGTTTGTCTCTCTTCTCTCAGATAAACTACATTAAAAAACATAATTTGGTGTCACACAGCATGCAAAATAATTATGGGCAGTTAAACTTGTAAATGTAATTAGAAGATGAGCGATAACACTAGCATGATGTATAATGATCATGTGCTTTCATTGGGTCACAGTCAATATATTTGCATTATGTTGGTACGCACGTACACTACCCTACCTTCAGGTAAAACTGTATTGCAACCCACTCCCCTTTCTCCCATCAAGGATTTTACAGCCATATCCTCTCTCCATCATCAGAATCTAACTCACACTCCATGCACGATCCGAGGTATTTAAAGACCGCAAAGTTAAAACGTTAATGATTTTACCTCATTGGCAAAGGTGGGCATCTCCAAATTCCGGATATAGCTTGAAACATCACACTACGGAATAGGCCTGCGCGTCTTTACGCTGTGCGCTCGGGTGTTGTGTTCCAATCCAATGTACCAAACCCGTTTCAATTATTGACCAGAAGAACATGGGCTGTGTTGTAGTAGGCTACATGAAGTGCGTAGCGACCGAGAGAGCTTCTAAAAATAAATGCCCGTGGATTATTCACTCTCTCTACTCTCACTCTCTCAAGCCCTGTTTATACCTGATGCTTATATGGGTCCTTTATCCTGATCTTGTCTACATTCTGATTGTGCCTACATTTCCAGAAATGTGTCTACACACAATGAATCTGTTATGAGTCGGATTTCACAGCTATTCCTTTAGAATTATATTTATTGTAAGACACATATTGATGTAATCAGTCAATGGTGCCACCTGTCAATGATTTTAGAGGGCGGAATAATATGATTTATATGGTTTCTCTGCCCAGATCGATTTACACATGTAAGATATCCAGACACAATGCGTGTCTGACTATCTCTGGGGGTGGGCGGGATGAGCTGATGACAATCAGATCACAATGTGTCTTTTAATTGTCACACCTGTCTAAAAATGTGGGCACAATCAGAATGTGGGCACGAACAGGACAAAGGACGCAAGTTAGCACTAGGTATAAACGGGGTTTTAGACTCCCAGCTCTGGCTCACTCGAAGGATGAGAACGCGGCTATGCTTTTGCTCTGTGTAGACAGTTATTTACAGGGCATTCGTTGGGGAAATGTATTACATAAATTCCAGCTACTTTAAGTAAACAAAATACTAACAATTAAATTAATGCTGAGCATACATATTGGTCATCTCATGTCCACTCCAGTTACGAAATTGGATTGGAAATTGGGTGATAGACATCAAAGAGAATAGGCTATGAGACATGTTGCAGCAGATTTTGAGTCAGTGTGCACTCGTAGGTTGTGTCGTAGTTGCAGCTCTCTCCATCTGTTACCTTTTCTTTGCCAAAAAAAGCACTAGCTTATACACTACAGCTGAAATCGATGTGTGAGTGCACTGTCGGTTGAGATGTTGGTACTTACCCGCAGGTGCATATCTGGCACAAACATTGGATTGTCATGGTGTCTGTCTGTTGACTATACACTCCACTCCTGCTGTCAGATTAAACTTTGAACATCATTTTGTGGTTGAGAGAATAATCATTCCAAAATTGGAATTTAATATTCTAGAATGTGTTTTTTTGTGTCATAATGAAGGCTTTGTTCCACAGGTGTGATCATTCTTTGAATGTGTCAAACTTTATGACATATATATTTGGGGTGTTCTTATTCTTTTTGTATGGATTTGTCATACTGAACTCAACCTGTTATGCCATTAGTACCGTCATTGTAAATAATAATTTGTTCTTAACTGACTTGCCTAGTTAAATAATGGTTAAATAAAATTAAAATACACGGTTGGGCAAATGGGCCCCAATCTAAAAAGGATGTCCAATCTTAACTTGCAATGTATCAAAGAGTCCACACAGGGGCAGCAATACCCTGTATTTTACAGTATCACCACAGAATCAAAATCATACTACCTGCTTTGTGTCGAATTATTTTATCACGTTGATAGAGGGAGACAAAGAGAAAGAGAGAAAGACCCAGTGGCACACCTGCATTTGGGAGTTTCTCCTATTATTTTCTGCAGATCCTCCCACGCTCTGTCATGTTGAATTGGGAGGTTCGCTGCACAGCTATTTTCAGGTCTCTCCAGAGATGTTCGATCATGTTCAAGTCCGGGCACTGGCTGGGCCACTCAAGGACATTCAGAGACTTGTCCCGATGCCTTTCCTGCGTTGTCTTGGCTGTGTGCTTAGGTTCATTGTCCTGTTGGAAGATGAACCTTCACCCCAGTCTGAGGTCCTGAGTGCCCTGGAGCAAGTTTTCATCAAGGACCTCTCTGTACTTTGCTCCATTCATCTTTCCCTCGATCCTGACTAGTCTCTCAGTCCCTGCCACTGAAAAACATTCCCACAGCATGATGCTGCCACCATGCTTCACGGTAGGGATGGTGCCAGGTTTCCTCCAGACGTGACGCTTGGTATTCAGGCAAAAGAGTTCAATCTTAGTTTCATCAGACCAGAGAATCTTGTTTCTCATAGTCTGAGAGTCCTTTAGGTGCCAATTGGCAAACTCCAAGCGCACTGTCATGTGCCTTTTACTGAGGAGTGGCTTTCGTCTGGTCACTCTACTATAAAGGCCTGATTGGTGGAGTGCTGCAGAGATGGTTGTCCTTATGGAAGGTTCTCCCATCTCCACAGAGGAACTCTGGAGCTCTATCAGAGTGACCATTGGGTTTTTGGTCACCTCCCTGACCAAGGCCCTTCTCCCCCGATTGCTCAGTTTGGCCAGGCCACCGCTCTAGGAAGAGTCTTGGTGGTTCCAAACTTCTTCCATTTAAGAATGATGGAGCCCACTGTGTTCTTGGGGACCTTCAATGCTGCAGAAATGTTTTGGTACCCTTCCCCTGATCTGTGCCTCGACAGAATCTCGACAGGATGATCAATCGAAACAGGATGCACCTGAGCTCAATTTCAAGTCTCATAGCAAAGGGTCTGAATACTTATGTAAATAAGGTATTTCTGTTTTACATTTTTTATAGATTTGCTAAAATTTCTAAAAACCTGTTTTTGCTTTGTCATTATGGGGTATTGTGTGTGGATTGATGAGAAAGATTTTTTATTTAAACAATTTTAGAATAAGGCTGTGATATTACAAAATGTGAAAAAAGTCAAGGGGTCTGAATACTTTCCAAATGCACTGTATATATCACAGTCACAAGGCATGTGAACTAACAGATTATAGAGCAAACTCAATTATCACAACACATACTGTAGGTTGTAAAATACAATTTTTTTCTGGCTTCTCCAGTGATTTTACCAACGCACCAGTACTGGCGAGACCTATAAACTATAAAGCTGTGGCATGACTCAGATGCGGTCAGAGAAGTCAAATAAGGACAATGAACTTTGATCACACTCAACAGGCCATTGAAGATGCTTTCACTACTAGCAACACTAGGTAAACATTTATATAAAGTTGGATTACAAAACCTACCACATTCTGAACAAATATGTAATCTTGTCAGTTTCTCATGTCACATGAGACATAGCCTAAGCCAAACGGCGAAAACCAACGTGACAAAAACACAAACCTACACATGTATTATGTGCTTCGAGACAACTGTAACCTGTCAAATATCCCTTATTGTCCATGCTATGTAGGCCTACTGATTCTGTACAGTTGACGGTGACATCACAAAGTGCATCAATAAAGTGACGACATTCATTGTTCTTGGTCCACAGGTTGTACTTTGCTTGACATCACATCAGGCCAGGCAAATAAAATTATATGATGGAACCTTCTGGATTGTAATACACTATGTGATTGGATTATAGTCCAGATCAAAACAGCAAAGTAATCACAAACGTCACTTAGTCATAGGAAGGGTCAAATCTAGCCTATTACAACTTAGAACTATTGATGTAGTGGAGGGTAAACTTAGCTTTTACCCACCTTTTAATTACTCTAGATCATTTCCCCCCCCCTTTTTCATTACAATTTGCCCACCTATTTACCCATGGTGCTCAGGGTTTAACCTACTTTACCACTACTTCCAAAATATAAAAGGCTAAGGAAAGGGGGTTCAGTTATGTAGAAACGTCTATTTTAGTCCAATATCTCTTTAATCCAGACTTTTGAGCAAGGTCAAAAATGACGGCCAACTGGGGAATAGTTCATTGAGTAATACTGCATTCCAAAATCACATGGCATGATGATTCATAGTCTAAGTATGAATTACACCGTATTACAGTCATTGTAATTATAGTGTAACACACAGAGTCAGGTCATACAGCCTAAATGGTTTGATAAAAGTATCCGTTCTTCTGACACCCCTCATTGTAAAGACTCAAGTACCGCAAAACCCAGGTTCAATTGCCCGTCAGTCTATGAAATTCGATGACTTTTTGGCTAGGGATGTATTCTCGAAATGGCCACAGCCTACTTTAAGGGTTATTAAAAGGGAATCTCTGAATGAATGTGGAATACAATCCAAACAGCAGTACATTACGTATTCGAATACATGTTATCCCAGTAATCCTACAAAAATAAATATAACATCTATGGGATATCCACTATAGAGGTTGTTAGTGTAAGAAGCTACCACATGCAATGTGTTAAATGTCTGACATCGTTTATCCTCAACTGATGCAGGACTGTGTCAGGCCATTCATGTATCTAGGAAATCCCCTGCCATTTTCCCCCTCGTTACCTTTGCCCTATAATTTTTTGAGGCGGTTACGTCAAGTTATTAGCAATATCTCGCGAGAAGCAGATACTATAAATGGGACGTTGTTAGTTCACAATCAAATCAAACCTGAAACGGAGTAAGTTATTACACTGCTGGGATCATCATCATTCACCAAAATTAACCAACTAACGTGGTAGGTAACCTTGTTCCATTTTTTTATTATCATACTTTTGTGTTTATTTGATTTCGTGATCAACCAATTTGGTGGAAATTTGTCTGAACGCGAGAGTTCCTCTTTCGAATTTGACAGCATACAGTAAGTAACGTTTGCTGCTACACTGTATCAATCAATATCACTTTCCCTGATGTTGTTTGGGTAGATAATTGAGTAGACATAATGATGTAGAAATATTAAATCGTATTTTTTCCTTGTGAGTTGATCAAAGCAATGTAGCAGAAAATAACATTATTTTTTGCGTTGTTGAAAGAAATGAAATGTCCATAACATGAATGTCTTTCTCCTCTTGTTTAGGTTTGCAGACATGGAAGTCGTTGAAGTCGTCAATAACCAGGTATGTCTCTTTTGGGGAGTGAAACGGATCAAAGTAGTGTATGCCAGCTGATAATGAAACAGGACATAAGTGCATATACAGAAAATGATAGGCTACAACTCCTCAGATAGTTGACATTCAATTGGCTTGGTTATAGGTGTGTCTTTATTTTTGAGTGTGTGTTTACGGGTCCAATGTTATGATAAAGGATAGCAAGTTAAAGTGTTGTACTACAGTAGCCAACTTTAGTCAGGAGCTGCTTGGTATTGATCCTTTGGACCCCAGGTGGGTTAGGTTTCTCATTTTAAATCTGAAGGAAAATCTATACATTCAGAAGCCTATAGCATACTTAGGGTTTCTACTTGTATCATTGCTGACATTACTCTTGAGATATTGTAACACGCAGTGTTCTAACATCCATTTTCAACTCAATTTCTCACCAGAATGTGGTTGAGAGGGTGACCAGCCTCCCATTGGTTAGCTCCACCTATGACATGGTGTCCAGTGCCTACTGCACCACCAAGGATAACCACCCCTACCTCAAGTCTATGTGTGAGGTGGCCGAGCAGGGGGTTAGGAACCTCACCACTGCAGCGCTCACCGGTGCAGCACCCATCATCGGCAAGCTGGAGCCACAAAGTAAGAATCTGTAGCCATCTCCAAATCTATAGCCACCTGGTATATTTTCACTAATGTGGACCTTCATATTGAGTTTAATCTATTTGATTAATTTTCTATGTGGTGGTCAAATCTGGAGAGCTGTAAATGGAAAAGCAAGCGCTTTGCCAGAATGGAATTTCTAGTATAAGGCTTTAAACATATGCTTATTACAAAAAATACTGTGCTTTTCTAGGTCAGTTTGGTTTCGATTATAAACAAATAGGCAGGGCTTTTCGGTTTCGATAATATTTTTTAAACATTACAGTTACTTTGGAGCTTTTTAATTGCAATTTCAACGCGGGGTGCTGAGAAGCCTATATCGGTCCGATATACACGACTAGTGTACCTTTTTCAAAAACCAAAACTTATTTTTTATTTTTTTTTATGTATTATTATATTTCTCAGCAACCCAATTTAGCTAGGCTAGCTGCAGAACTGTCTAACAAAATAATTGTACTGTTTCTTCAAAGATAAGGCAAACTATCACGAACTGTCTCTATCTCTTGCGGTCTGTGCGGTGTTTGTATCTAACCTAACGTATTAGGCTTAAAAGTGTATCCATCTATGCCTGAGCCGGACAAAAATGGCGCAATGGATTATGGTCATTGACGTTAATTACCACGTTTCTGCACTGAAATAGGTTGAATATTAGCTTACTGAAAACTACAACTCGCGTTAGCCCAGCGACCCACATAGTTATTGAGTTTATTTCTCTCGTGAATGATTAGAATTTTCTCTAGTGAAACGGCGCGTTGGGCTCACAAAACTCCCGAAGTAAATGGAATTCAAGTAATTGAACCAACATCGGTCAATTAGTTGTTTAATAACCGAAAATCCCGGAAATATTGGTTAATCGCTCAGCATTAGATCGTGGAAAGAGATATTGAGTTACACTTCCTAATTGTGTAAGGACCAGAAAGTCCATCCAGTCATCTATGAGCTGTTGCTCAACAACATAACCTTTTACCTAGTAATCACATCTTATGTCTTGTCTTGAACCAGTAACACTTTTTTAGTATTCTTCTGTAGTGCTACAATTTGTGACTCTCCATTCCCAACCTTGAATGTGATACATTTTGCTTATAATGTTATGCCCTCTTTTTCTGCCACCAGTTTCCATGGCTAATGACTTGGCCTGCAAAGGTCTGGATAAGATTGAGAAGACCTTGCCAATCCTGCACCAGCCTTCTGAGCAGGTATATGACTCTCACTCCCCAGTTATTACTTGGTACCGAATGACACAACGCAACACCGCATTTCACAATGAATCAAGCGGATGCCAGTCAGATTGGCCAACCATAGAGGGAGGAGCAATGACTCATAACCTGTGTGTCAAAATCAGTGACGTATCATCTATTTGGACCGGGCTCTCCCTCTGTCATAAAGCAAGTGTCTAGTCAGTCAGTGGTCATCCAAAGGCCAGGACTCACTCATTTGAAAAATTAAGTTCAATCTCAATGTGACTTTCCTGGTTAAATGAAAAACAACCTTTTTTCTCCCTATCCCATTCTTCCTGTCTAGATTGTCGCCAACGCCAAGTATGCAGTGACCGGTGCCAAAGACGTGATGTCCAACACCGTCACAGGGGCCAAGGACAGTGTGTCCCACACCTTGACCAATGCAGTGGACCGGACCAGGGGTGCCGTGCAGGACGGCGTGGAGATGACTCGTGCTGCGGTCCAGGATGGTATGCAGATGACCCGGGCTGCTGTCAGCGGCAGCGTGAATACGGTGATGGAGAGCCGTGTGGCCCAGATGGTCAGCAGCGGAATGGACACGGCACTCACCACCTCCGAGAGCCTGGTGGACCAGTACCTGCCTTGCACTGAGGACGAGTTGGGTGAGTGAGAGCTAGGCTTATATAACCTAACAGTCTCTTACAATGGATTCTCAGTGATGACTGAATAATTGGACTGGGGCTAGCAACAACACCAAAGAGCATTAAGATCAGTCATTGATACTATTTAGCTATGCTGTTGATCTTCATCAACATTCCGGAGAAAAGGCAGCTAATCGGGTTCGGTTGAGATTCTCAAGATTATTCAGACATGGCCCATTTTTTCTAATGACCAAAAGAGAACATTTCTGGTTGTTTTGGGCTAAATCATTTTGGTTTACAGTACAGTGACGAATAAAGAGGAATAATCCTGTACACAATGTTTCCTACAACACTTCCAAAACATATATGTTGTCAATAAACTCAAGGTCAGGAAGTCAACTACTCATTTACTCATAATACTATGTCTGATTAGATTCACTAAGCTTGCTCACCCATACAATGTCAGCAAGCATTTACATTACATTTACAATGATTACATTAACTTGATATTATTTACACAAAAGGCTCAAAGCAATGCTTAAAGGGACAATCAGCAGTTGCTACTGTCACAGCTGTCGTCGGAAGGATGAGACCAAGGCACAGCGTTCTTTGAGTTCCACATAATTTATTAACGAAGTGAAACTTTTAGAAAAGACAAAACAATAAAGACGACACCGACTGACCAGCTTCGTTGTGCAAACTACCTGCACACAAACAAAGAACAAGATTCCACACAGAAGGAAGGAAAAGAGCTGCCTAAGTATGATCCCCAATTAGAGACAACGATAGACAGCTGCCTCTGATTGGGAACCACACTCGGCCAGAAACAAAGAAATAAATAAACTAGAATGCCCACCCTAGTCACACCCTGGCCTACCCAAAATAGAGAACAAAAGCCTCTCTATGGCTAGGGCGTGACAGCTACATCCATTTTCTGACTTATAAATGAACGATATACAACCATTGATTCTTGATGAATATAATTTTTAAATGCCTCATGAGCTTAGTTCAACTGTCGTACCCCATCAGAACCCAAACTATAAGCTTCTACTAATCCAATGTTTGTAAACAACATGTAAACAATCACTGTACAGCCCGAAAACATGGTTACAACTATAATTTTGATACCATGGATGGCCAGTCCTTGCATCCATAGCTGTCTTTGAATATGAGAGTGGTTACATTTCGAGTCCTAATTCCCCTTTATTGTTTCAACTCCTGATTGCCGCTTTAGTTTCATGTTCCTCTTTTCACCTTGACAGAAATCGAGGCTAAAATGGTCGAAGGATTCGATGTGGCGAAGGATGCACCTAGCTACTATGTCCGTCTGGGCTCTCTGTCTACCAAGCTGCGTAAGAGGGCGTACCACAAGGCTCTGGCCCAGGTCAAAGACGCCAAGCAGCGCAGCCAGGAGTCCATCTCACAACTCAGCCACACTGTAGACCTGGTGAGTGTTGACATCAAATGATAGAAGTGGAAATGGAAAACTTTATTCTCCATAGAATGTGTCAATTCTGCAGAAGGAGTAAATGGAAATTATTTTAACTGTCTTTCATGAGATGTAATGAGATCTGATGAGGTTCCCTTGCACTGGATTCATTTAAATTATGTGGGAATGAGATGTTCGTTGTGAAGTCTATCATTTCGTTTTCAACCCTTTTAGATTGAATACGCCAGAAAGAATATTGACGGAGCTAACCAGAAGGTGAAAGGGAAACTGAGCTCCCTGATTGAGTGGAAGTCTAATGAGGAAGCCGATGGCAACGAGGCTGAGGTAATGACCATACTTAAGAGCACTCATCATAGAATACCATTTTAGCCACATCATATTGTACATGGACCATCTCTTGCAGTTTTGCGTCCAAATTGCATATTTAAGTTATTTTATTTGACTACTCCTTGAGGAAAAAGCTACTTCATTTTATGTGAAGATACAGGTGAATTAAATGGTCTTCATCATTTATCCCCCAGAATATAGAGTCAAGGACCCTGGCCATAGCACGCTCCCTCACCCAGCAGCTGCAGACAACGTGCCAGGTGCTGGTGTCTGGCCTACAGGGCCTTCCCCAGAACATCCAGAAGGAGGCGCTGTTCCTCAGCCACTCCGCCTCCCAGGTCTACTCCAGCTTCAGCAAAGCGGCGGCGTTTGGGGACCTGTCGGACGGCGTGCTGGCCAGCAGCAAGGCCCAGCTGGGCAAGATGAAGGAGTCGCTGGATGGCGTCATGGACTACCTGGTTAACAACACATCCCTCAACTGGCTGGTAGGTCCCTTTTACCCCCGGCTGGCACCACCCCCCACCGCCACATCCTCCCAGTCTCAGAAGACACCAGCCCCCGCAGAGGTGGAGATGAAATCAATGGAATAACTAGCTGCCTGTTTAACGACTTTCTATCCCATATTATTCCTCCATCAAATATCCTTAAGTCACACTAATGAGCTTGCATTTATTCAGCATGTTGATGAATAAATGTTGACCAACTGTTTGTGAATGTTGCTCAGTGTGTGCTCAATAATCTAGCTTAATTTCCATATGCCTTTTCTTATGCAGGACATTGCTTTTGATGCTACTGTTGTTTTTGACATCACATTATATCCTGTTGTAACCATAACCTGCCATATAGTAGATACGTAGATGTTAACACCTTAACTTGTATGCTGCCATCTTTGTACAATTCTAATAAATAAGTTAATATGTCATCTGTGTGTTGTCTTGCTGCCTTGAAAATGACCAACCAGTGTGAAAGCATTTGGGAATGGAATTGGATGTTTTATACATTGTCGAAACCCATCTTCGGGCTTCAGTGAATTCAGTGTCTGTAATACATTGAGATAGCTTGGATATGAGGTTTGTCTGTGAGTGGTTCAACTAACTAAACTGTAGTTGTATGGTTTTCCAGGACTAGGTTTGGCAATGATGTAACCCTCCCACTGTATTAATACCTAGTAATCCAAAGGTCATACAGTAAGGCAGGTTCTTGTGCTTAGTTGCGTTTTCCATTTACAGGTACCAGACTCTACCTTGTCCGACCTCTCGTCAGTTGAGGATGATGAAATGTCAGATGAGACCAGCACCAACAAACCTCTTATCAGCTCCCATTGCCCACCAATAACCTTCATTGTCAGCTAAATAGCACGTATGTCTGATATAATGGTTAGTTATTGAAAATAGTATTTTCTTTTCAAAATACTTTCAAATACCATTGGTAGACATTGATTAATTTGGCCAGTGTATTTTAAATGTTAAATAGAATATGTAAATACTCATGTATTTCAACTGTCTGTTCTGTTGTGGATGAAACATTTTTGCATTCGCTAAGTGACCGCCTCTCCCACTTACATATCCAGTTTTGAATCGGATTCATTATAAAATTCATAATGCGGTCATTTAAGATATAATAAAATTGGTGTTTGTGGATTAATTTACTGCTGCTCGATGCCCTTTATGAACATGTTTGATTGGGTTTTCATTTTTGTAGATTTTCAACTTGAAAACATTCAAAAAGTTATACTTCAAGGCGGTCACTTTCCTAGGGTATTTTCATGGAAGGCGTGTGAGCATTTAAATAAACATTGTAACTATGGTTTCCTATACAGAATATAATGTAATGGTAGTGGGATATAGACTGAGGCCTCCAGAATAAGAATGCTATTTCTCATAGTTGCAGGTGAATTAGGAGTAAATGTAACCAGTGTGTGGTTGTATGTTCTAATTAGCAGTTCTTTAATAAGTAAATAGAGAGTGTTCTGCCCCATTGCTGCTCATAATGTCTTCTTTATTAACAAGAGGAATAGTCATATACACAAAATCTATACAAAAACTTTTCCAGGAATCCTCAACAATTATGACAGCCTTCATAATGTGTCATGCAGGGATCATCAATTAGATTCAGCCGCGGGCCAATTTCTTTCTGGAGCGGATGGTCGTGGGCCGGAACATAATAAAAAAAATGGTTTTATACTGCAAAATGACCGCAAGACGCCTAAACAGATATTTGACTAAAACAAAAATGTCAAACCTTGATTACATTTGGGAACATTGTCCTGTGAAGGGTGCCTTCTTTTGGATGGCACGTTAAAATGGGTGTCGTGACTCTCCGTGGTGAATCCCATGGTGCTTATTGTAAGAGTATGGATGTTGACCACAGTGTCATGGTTAAATTCCCAACCTGGCCACATTCCATCATGGCCACTGAATCATCCCCCTCATTCCTAAATGGAATATATCACTACTCACCTCTCCACCTGATAGCTGATGTGTGGGGTAGAGTTTTGGCATAAAAATGGTCACTGTGCATCACTGAGGTGGGTGCTGCACATTGATAGTGGATGAGGTGAGTTTCCGCCTACTATGTAAAGTACTTTGAGTACCTCAGTTAGCAGAAAAGTGCTATATAAATCCAATCAATTATTATTATTTCTATACAATCAAATATGTCTGTCTATTATGCGTGGCAGTACTTGGGAATATATTTCAGAAATGAAAACCAATAGATGATTTCCTGGTGTTTTTACAGTCTTATGTCCAACAATGAAAATCTAAATTCAGTCCGCGGGTCGCCAGTTGGGGAACCCTGCTGTACAGAGCACAACGTCCCTCAAGAACTTTCGGACAACTTAAGACTTTTTCTCGATGAACTCGCTGCTGTATTTTCAGGTTGCCGCTTTCAGTGAATCTCTTACCACACCTTATACACTGATAAGGTTTCTCCCCTGTATGAGTTCTCATGTGTTTTTTAACGCAGCTGCTGGATGCAAAACGTTTGTCACACAGTGTGCAGGGGTATGGCCGCTGGCCTGTGTGACTCTGCAGATGCACTGTGAGACTTTCAGGTTGTTTGAACCTCCTCCCACAAAGTTGACAGCTGTAGGGTTGCTCACCTGTGTGTGTTCTCATGTGTACCCTCAACTGACCTGAGGTGCTTAAAGTCATTCCACAAACGCTACATAAGTACGGTTTCTCCCCTCTGTGCATCTGGAGGTGTTGCGTCAGGCCATTGGACTGTATAAATCCCTTCCCACAGATAGAACAGACATAAGGTCGCTCCCCGGTGTGAGTGCGTTCATGTGACTTTAAGATTTCTGTTTTCCTAAAGCCCCTGCCACAATGTGAGCAAACTTATGTCCTTTCTTCAATGCGATTTGCCTGGTGAACTTTCTGGTGCTGTTTTAGACATCCCTTCGTTTTGTATCTCTTCTCACACTGGTCACAATGGAACGGCCTGGCTTCAGAGTGAACGCTTTCATGTCGTCTCAGGTCACAGAGGTTTCTGAAACCTTTCCCACACTGGGAGCAGGTGTACCTGTTGATTTGATGAGACAAGATATGATAAGGTGGTTTAGTCAAGGACCTTACCATAGTCACAAACTATAGAACAACCGAGCATCTCTATCTTCACCACCGTAGTAGTCCTGTACAGAACTCAAACTAATTTTGTTCGAGGGCCACATTCTGTCTTCACTGAGGTCCAGAGGCCACACTGCAAATGTAGTATATTGCCTTGTCTAATTACACAAACTGTATAAATATGTTCCAAAAAACAATTGATGCTCCCTGACTAACAGCCTAGCTTTCATTTCAGTGACTGTTAGTGAATATGTTTGTGTGATTACCTAATATAATATACAGTGTTGAAAAGATACCACCTAGAGAAACAAAGTAACTAATGACATCAATATTATGAGAAAAATCCAATTACGCTGTCATTAAATGACTCAGTATTAGAAAACAGCCAATTATCTTGCTACTATGAGAAAGATGTTATTACGATGTAAGTTAATAACTTGTTCTTATGAAATAACAATTCTCGTTATAAATGGGAAACAGTGTTGTTACAATATAATGTGTGTTCTTAGAACATGGATACACTGTGGTTACTGCAATTCCTGTCCAACGAGGAGCGGTGGAATTTTGTATTTCTTTCTTTCCTTCCTTCTTGCCACACTTGGTGACTTATGGTGGGCCGTACTGATATTACACACTGAAACTTTCAGGTTGTCGCTGACAGTGAATCTCCTATCGCACATTCTACACTGCTAAGATTTCTCTCCTGTATGAATTCGCATGAGAACGGCCGCTCACCAGTGTGGATCCGCCGATGTATTGTGAGACCGTAACATCTTCTAAACCTCTTCCCACAATGCTCACAGCTTTTGGGGCGTTCATCTGTGTGTGTTCGTGAGTGTACCAACAAGGCACCTGAAGTACGAAAACTCTTTCCACAAACGGTACATAAGAACGGCTTCTCACCTCTATGCCACCGGAGGTGACCTATCAGTATTTGATGTTGAATAAATCCCTTCCCACATATAGAACAGACAAAAGGTCGCTCCCCATTGTGGGTGCGTACATGTGATTGTAAAGTTCCTGCAGACCTAAAGCCTCTGCCACAATGTGAGCAAACATATGGCCTTTCTCCAGTGTGAACTCGATGGTGTTGTTTTAGAGCCACCTTTGTTTTGTATCTCTTCTCACACTGGTCACAATGGAAGGGCTTCACCTCAGAGTGAACGGTTTCATGTCGTCTCAGTTCATATGAACACTTGTGACCCTTCCCACACTGGGAGCAGATGTACCTGTTCTTCCTGGTCTTCTTGGCCGAGGAGCTTTCTGTCTCACTGACAGGCAGGACGTTGTTCTCAGCTCCAGCTTCTCCAAAGTCCACGATCCCACTGTCCTCCTTTGGATGGTTCTTCTTGATGTGCTCCTGAAGGATGAGCCATCTCCTGTGGGAGAACTGGCACTGTGAGCAGGAAAAGCCCTGGGACTGGGGGGGGGCTTGGCTTTAGCTTGTCCTGCAGGTAGAAAACACAGGAGGGTGAAATAAGGGCTGGTGAGTTAAAAGTTCCATTGCAGATTGTCAGTAGTTGATGAGGCAATAATATAAAGATTTGTATTTTATCCATGCCGAAATCTGTTGTGCAATTATAGAATCTGATCTAAATTGATCTAAACTAGTGGAGTTATGGAGTGGAGTAAGAAATTCCTGAAAAATTAAGTTTTTACAAAGTTACTTTAAAATAAGTTTGACTAACAACTAGTGTTGCACGGTATACCAAAACTTTTGTACCTTTTCCGATACTAGAACATGAAAATATTGTTTGGTATTAGAATTTGTTACTTTTGGTACTTCTGTCAAAGTCTATCAGCGCAAGAGCCTCCCGAGTGGCACAGCGGTCAAAGTAACTGCATCGCAGTGCTAGAGGCGTCGTACAATTTTCCCGGCGTTGTCCGGGTTAGGGGAAGGTTTGGCCGGCCGGGATGTCCTTGTCCCATCAAGCTCTAGCGACTACATGTGGCGGGCCGGGCACACGCACACTGACTCGTGTCGCCAGTTGCAGTGTTTCCTCCGACACGTTGGTGCCGCGAGCAGTGTGTCAAGAAGCTGTGCGGCTTGGCAAGGTCTTGTTTCGGAGGATGCATGGCTCTCGACCGTCGCCTCTCCCGAGTCCGTACGGGAGGTGCAGCGATGGGACAAGACTAACTACCAATTGGGTAGAAAAGGGGTAAAAATAAAAAAATGAAATAATAATATAAATACAAAAACGTACATCAGCACAGACGATGTCCCCCTTATCATGCTGTACAGAAGTTAACACCTGAATAATGCGACACGACATCAGGCATGCAGAAATGTTGAAACTGTTAATTATGGTTCTCAAAACAATGTCCATACAGGCTAAAACACTTTATAATGCAAGATGATACTGGTAGCTTCCAGCTTTGTAGGCTAACTTTCCTTGCTAGTTTACAGCTGAAGCCAACATCAATTCACTACCCTTTGTGATAATATGCTAAATGTTGCTGATTTAAAAGCTAAACACCACCAAAAAACATTAAATTTACTTATTCGGTCTCTCTATCACGTCTCTCCCAAATATTATCTATTGCCTCCGCAAACTGACTGTGTGAATAGGGCTCCGCCTCGTGAATGCGTCATTACTGGCTAAAGAGACAGAGCGCACTTTTATAAAATAAGCTACTTCTATGCAAATGTTGTTGATCAGTACAATAAAATAAGTCCCAAATGGAAGGGAAACAGATTGTTTGTCAAATGAAGCCCCATGAAATCAGCCAAAACAAGCTCAATAACTCAATGCATGCACACACTCCTATTGAATATACATTCACCTGTATTGTGAGAAGGCCTAGGCTAAATCTTGATTTACTCAGTTTATCAAATCGAGATTTATTATTCAAATAAATGACTGTCATTATGCTGTTATGTACTGTAGTTAGAAATTGAGTCTCTGAAAAATTTTACCGTAAAAATATTCTAATGTAATGATATTGAACTCAAAAGATGCCCAACGATTGAACAAAGCAGTAGCTGAGTTTATCTAGATAAAGTACAATTCTGTGACTGGCTAATATATGCCTTCTTTTTTTGCCCATGGTATCATTTTGGTATTGAGTATCATGACAATAAACCTGGTATCAAAGTCAAAATGCTGGTATCTTGACAACACTACTAACAACCAGGCTCTGCTACTCAAACTTCAACTCAGTTCGCCAGTGTATGGATGTATGCAATGTATTCCGTCCTGAATTTCCTTACCATTGATGCCTACTAATGATGGCTGTTTCTGCTGCCCAGAATTCCCAGAGGATTCCCCAGCCTCTTCCAGTCTTTCAGTGCCCTCATCACTTCCCTCATTGGCGTATTTGTCCTCCCCACTGACTTCTTGCTGTCCCTCCTCTCCACTCTCCTGTTCTTTCAGTCCTTGAGCATTGTCATTCTCTCCCTTTCTCCTCACATCACTCTTGTTCGTCACCGTGCCTTTTTCTCTGCCTCTTTTGGTCTGTTTAGACTTCAGTGAGGGAGCAAGGCAGGACAACGTGGACAGGATGGTATCAGAGTCATAGAAGAAAAGATCTTGAAAAGAGAGAGAATACAAATAATTCCAAATTCTCTTTCAGGAGAATCCCCTACAGGTATTTCACCCAGAGGTTAACAAGTTCAAATAGATCACCTGAGGGATCCTAACCTTTTTTTAGGTGCCCCAGATTTCTATGATGCTGCAGCAGTGTTTTCAGATGCTCAGGGTCAGAGAAAGACTGCTGACACTCTTCCAGGTCAATAGGGGTCAAGTTGAGAATGGATGCTGTCTGAGGGAGAGAAGAATAAGTATGTCTGCAGAACAGAGAAAAGTGCTGTCCAATCCCACATGACCCCTAGCCCCTACCCAGTTGACACTTATCGATGTTTATTCATTCATGGAAGGGTGTCAAGTATACAAATGAACATCAACATGTTTTAGATGATCTAATAGGATGGAGATGGAGTCAGTACCTGTGTAAAGCTGGGCACTGGCATCATCTCCTCCAGTCTGTCAAAGAACTGCCACACCAGTATCTGTAGCGCTGTGTCATACCTAGTGCTGTACTGTACAGGGAACACCTCCTTTAACACAGAGGTAGAAAGGGAGAGTTGTGTGGTTTTAGCCAAGGCACATGTAGTAATTTAAAAGTAATCAATATTCGCATTGAGGTCATTCTAGTCGAGGGATGGGCAGCTTTAATGGGGGTGGGGGAAACTAAAAATCTGAACTCATCAGGGGCCGCAGTTGCTTGCGAGTCTGCGTACCCACATGTGCATACCCCCACAACCACATTTTGAGCAAAACATTTGAGCAGCCACCCTCTGACAGCAGGGAGACATTTTTTTTGTTTATTTTAGATTTAATTTTGTGCAATTTTACACATTTTGCCATGGGGCGGAGAGAATATTTAGCAATTGTATAACTAATTTCCTGCAATTCAACACATTTTGTCATAGGATGGAGAGAAATGTTTGCAGTTTTTAATAAGATATCTGGGTGAGACTGACTAACACAATCAATGGGTGCCCCTCAGCTGGTAATTGGACCATTATTACCAAGTTTAGGTAGCTGGCCACTAAAAAAATGTTAACTGACATGGGCTAATTGAGTGTCTATCAGTGAATGACGTAAGAGAAAATCTGTTAATGAACAACCCAATTTCGAAATTGCACCTTGTGTATTCTACTATTTCAACTCTGAACAGTAAGTTCAGACCCGGACTGAGTTGGCAAAAAAATTACAATCGAGTTGCCCATCCCTGTTCTAGTCCTTAGAAGGTGGGATTTGTAACATCTAGATGTGAGATATCATCTCACCTGAAAAAAATGTTCCCTCTTTGTTGAGTCTTCTAGCAGAGTTTGGACCAGCTCCACAAAGTTATCCTTTGAGTCCTCCACAGATCTGTCTTTGCTCTGAATATGTCAATCACACACAAAACAACTGTAACCATCTACAATGAGAAATAGGTAAAGCAGACTTGCCATTAATAGACTGATATTACAGGTTACTTACCCCTTTATGTGTTGTGCATGAATGGATTCTGTCCAGGTGGGGCTGGATGGTTTTGTAGCCAGCTGAGTTAGACTCCACACCACGACACAATTCAAGAACCAGCTGAAACAGGAGGCATATACTGTTATGGCTATGAACAAATTATTACTGACCAAAAATATAAAACGCAACATGTAAAGTGTTGGTCCCATGTTTCATGAGCAGAAATCAAAGATACCAGAAATGTTCCACACGCACAAAAAACACATTTCTCTCAAATTTGTTTATCTCCTGTTAGTGAGCATTTCTCCCTTGCCAAGATAATCCATCCACCTAACAGGTGTGGCATATCAACAAGCTGATTAAACAGCATGATCATTACACAGGTGCATCTTGTGCTGGGACAATAAAAGGCCACACTAAAATGTGCTGTTTTGTCACACAACACAATGCCACAGATGTCTCAAGTTGAGCGAGTGTGCAATTGGCATGCTGATTGCAGGAATGTCCACCAGAGCGGTCGCCAGAGAATTGAATGTTCATCCTTCTACCATAAGCCGCCTCTAATGTCGTTTTAGAGAATTTGGCAGTATGTCCGTCCGGCCTCACAACCGCAGACCACGTGTAACCAGGCCAGCCCAGGACCTCCATATCCATCTTCTTCACCTGCGGGATCATCGACTAGAGTATAGGAACACTGTGGACAATTTTCAGCAAGTTGCAACCATGAAATACAGTTATAAACACTTTTCCATAAACAAGGTCTAAATCATGTTTGATGCACTAAGTAAGTCAATTATTGGCAGGACTGTTTAAACTAGACCAGCTACCAGGAAAGCTGATGAAACGGTGGGCTTGCAGAACCAAGAATTTCTGCACAAACTTTCAGAAACCATCTCAGGGAAGCTCATATGCGTCTTCGTCATCACCAACAGGGTCTTGACCTGACTGCAGTTTGGCATCATAACCGACTTCAGTGGACAAATGCTCACCTTCGATGGCCACTGGCACGCTGGAGAAGTGTGCTCTTCACGGAATGTACAGATACCATGCCGAGATCCCGAGGCCCATTGTCGTGTCCTTCATCCACCGCCATCACCTCATGTTTCAGCATGACAATGCACAGCCCCATGTCAGAAGGATCGGTACACAATTCCTGGAAGCTGAAAAAGCCAGACATATCACCAACTGAGCATGTTTGGGATGCTCTGGATCGACGTGTACGACAGCGTGTTCCAGTTCCTGCCAATATCCAGCAACTTCGCACAGTCAATGAAGAGGAGTGGGACAACATTCCACAGACTTGGAAGGAGGTGTGGCACTGCATGGTGGTCACACAGATACTGACTGGTTTTATGATCTACGCCCATACCTTTTTTTTTTAAGGTATCTGTGACCAACAGATGCATATCTGTATTCCCAGTCATGTGAAATCGATAGATTAGGGTCTAATGAATGTATTTCAATTTACTGATTTCCTTCTATGAACTGTAACTCAGCAAAATCTTTGAAATTGTTGCATGTTTTATTTACATTTTTTGTTCAATGTATATACTGAGGAAACACAAACTGAGGAGTCAAATATGTAACTGATAACTGTGAGATCCAGGGGCAAACAAAGGTCTGAATATCACCCAATGGCCCACATTATACTTTAGTGGTAGATGTTTCTCAAATTATTCCCCACACCCTACACCATTCCCAAACACTCAACACTCACACCTGTCTCACCCTCGCTCTCAGTCCCAGGATGAGTTGAACCCTCTGCTTGAGCGTCAGGAGCTCCGGAACCATCTCTGTCACCAGAGTCACAAACTCCTCCAGCTTCCCATACTGCATCACGTTACGCTGCTGAGCCACTTGCCACATGGATGCAGACATCAGACGTAGTGGTGGCACCAGAAGACGCAAGGAGGATAGAGGGAGATGAGGACCTGTCACCAGAGGAGGAAGTTAAACAGTGGAGTGTACTGACATGAACTGTCTTCGTGTGGCATTTGAGTCTTTGTAAACAATTAGGCTATATGTTTGAAAGTACACTGTTGAATGTCAGTCTCATGGTCAGCGTTTAGACAGGCAGCGCAATTCTGATCTTTTGACCAATCACATCAGAACTTTTTCAGAGCTGATCTGATTGGTCAAAAGACAAATGAGTGAAAAAAATATCAGAATTGGGCTGCCTGTCTAAACACTGCCATGGACTGACAGTACTTGCAACCATTAGCTAGCTACAGTATTTGCATTTCCCCAGCCTTTAGCTTACCAAAGAAGTAGCTGCGTCAGGCTTGTCGATGTTACAGACAATCAAAAGCATTAACATAACAATTCAACAAACCTATGTAGGGTCCATTTCCCCACTCACTTGGGGAAACTAGACAACCAGGTGTGGGGCATGGCTTACTAATTAGTGACCTAGTGACCTTATTGCATCAATCAAGTTCAAGGACGTGACGCTGTCCTCCCTGGAATGAGTTTGACACATGTACCCAAAATGGTTGGAAGTACACAGAATGTATGATTTCCATGTATGATCTAAGTTTTAGTGTGGGGTGAATAGTTATTTTGGATAGCCTGTAATGTATTGTCCCCCTCATACCCTGAAATAAAATCTGTTTCATCAAATATTTAACGGTCAGTCTTATCAACCTATTAATTACGCATATGGCCATAAATGACATCAAGGACTTGCTTTCTCCTTGGCAATATTCTGGAGGCAAAACTCGTAACGCAGTCGAGTTGTACGTTCCACATTACGCCAGAGGTCCCTCACGTGACAAATGACAGCAAAAACTGATTATTTGAGGTATTGCACTCCCATGGGTTAGTTATAAAAAATATTTTGTGGTAGTTTTGACAGTTGATATTCCTTTACCACGAATAAGCATATTTACTTTCGACAATGATTGCTCCATCAGAGGCTACCACTGTACTGTTGGCTTTGGGTAACGTGAGAGATAGCGAGTAAAGGTAAATTAGCTAGTTGATCATGTGATGCACGGAATGCCATATCTAGCTCAATACATTTGGTTATCAATAACATCTTTGAACAATGTCAAAGTAACTAGTGGAGATCGGAAACGGTTGTTTCTACTTTGGCAAAAACCTAGCTTTTAAAGTCGTTAATTTGGCTCGCAGGGTGAGAAACATCCGCACGCCCTCAGCCATCCCCACAGAGATGCACATGCGATTCAGGAACTGCAAACATTTTCACGGTGTGAGAAATTTTACAACATAACGTCACAACATAATCAAAGACAGGGAACTACTTCACGCTGGGAATATTTTTTTACACGACCCTGTCCAATTCTGATATTTTTTATACTAATTGGTCTTTTGACAAATTTAAATCAGATCTTTTCACGTCTGATTATTTTTTTTTAGAGCTGAACTGATTGGTTAAAAGACCAATTAGTTAAATATCAGAATCTAAACTCATGGACTGCAAGTCCTTGCGTACATTACAGTAGGGCGCTGTTACTTGCATTTCCCCCGCTTATCAAAAAGTGTCAAAGTAATATTTTGCGAGACAAAAAGTATGAACATAATTCAACAAACCTGAAAATGTTGACGTGGGATACATTTCCCCACTCACTTGGGGCAACTTTCCAAATGGTTAGCAGGTGCTGCAACGCGGCAAAATGTGGGTTTAAACGTCAGCTAGCTAACGTTAGCTATGCATTGCCAACACAATGTTTAGCTGCCTTGGCTAGTAAACAATATTTCGCCCAAAGACAGGGTTTTACTGTTTTCTAAACTACTAAGTTCGACTTGTCACAACCATTAAACAAGGTAAGTACTTTTTATCTGCAACCAGAAATGTTTTGAAACGAGTCTGCAGCTTTTCTTCACCACGCCAGAGAGGAAGGCGTGGTGGAGAGGCCCAACTCGGCGGAAAATGTCTCCCTCCAGCAGCAGGTGGCGTTGTTTCGCAATGAGTGTCGAATTTGGTAAACAAAAAAATGCTTGGTTTATTTTCTACGTGAGGTTTATTGATCAAATAGACGTTAAATAAACATAAAACTGTTTCAGCTTATTTCTATTGTATGTAAAGAATCCAAACAGTACATCTCTCCACAATAGTGTAAAATCTTCATAAATGTGTTCAATTATAAACCTACTGATGTCTTGCCACAGTTTTCTTACATGCATACAATGTCAAAAAAGATGCAACATTGTTTCTGGATGGTCATTACAAAAGGAGCAATTTGAGTTGATGTTTTCCTTAAACTTCTTCATATAGTGGTTGGCAGGATAATATTTATGAATAATTTTAAAGGAAACTTCCTTAATTTTGTTAACAAGTAGGTATGTGTGTGGCAAGTCTCACCGCGTCTCTCTCGCCATTGAATACAGGCGGTTGACGTCAACAACCAAATATTCAAAAAATTATTACAATAATGAGATGTATCCACCAATCCAAAGAAAGGATAGGCGGAAACTAGACCGCCCGCCGTGCCACTTTGTGGACAATGACTCTCCCGTTATTAGGGCGGAGAGACGTATCGCAGTCTATCCATAATCTATCATGAAAAGTGAACCACTGGAGGCAGGCATAAACCTATAGGAAAAACGGGGGTACATCTCAATAGTTTAGCCTGTCTTCCTCTCGATAGCTTCTTGCCTCGCTTTTATCGTATGAAGTTGTCATGTGCATATGTTTTTCCATTCATGTTTTAATACTAGCAAACCTTTCCTATACACTTAGGGTAAAACTTTTCCATACAAAAAAAATATTGCCGTTTTGAAAACTGCAGTGTAAATGCAGTTGACTGTGGTATTTTGGATGCAGTAATTGCAGAATATTGAACTGCAGTTATACTGCACGGTAACTCCAGTTATTCTGCACTTTAACTGCAGTTGTACTGCAATCTTTTTTCGTAAGGGTTATTATAGAATAGGTAGCATTTTTTAGACCTCAAAATATTGAATAATAATAGGTAGGGGATAATCAATGAGGGGCTATGTGTTCTCTGGAAAATAATGCACAATGTGGAAGGTGTGTTCCAGGACGCGCTAGCCTCCTTCCATGGAGTTGCATTATTTTCCAGAGAACGCATAGAGCCCCGAGTTGATTATCCCTTTTATACCCTGGCTATAATTTAACACATGCACCGCTAGAAATGTGTTAATTTGCTGGTAGAAATGTTTAACATCCACTGAAGTAGCTATCAAGTTGACTAGATATCAACAATAGTTGCCTTGGTCAGTCCTAGCTTGCTAATATAAAAATCAAATTCAATGCTAATGTTTAATTCAATTTTTGCTTTCAAAAGTAGCTCAAACATGGAACATGTAAGAATGAACTATAGTCATTGAATTCTACCGTGCAAATATATTGTGCATTATAGGGAAATAATGCATGCTCTAGAATGCCCTTCAATCAGTGGTATAAACTATTTAAGTAAAAAATAATTTAAAGTACTACTTGAGTACTACTACTTCTGCCAACTTACTTTAATACATTCTTAAAGAAAATAATGTACTTTTTACTCCATACATTTTCCCTAACACCCAAAAGTACTCGTTACATTTTGACAGGAAAACGGTCCAATTCACACACTTACCATGAGAACAATCCCTGGTCATCACTACTGCATCTGATCTGGCAGACTCACTAAACAAATGCTTAGTTTGTAAATTATGTCTGAGTGTTGGAGTGTGCCCCTGCTATCTGTCAAAAATTGAGCAGTCTGGTTGACAATTGAGCAGTCTGGTTTACTTTTACTCAATTATGGCAATTTAGTACTTTTTCCACCACTGCCTTCAAGCCAATCAGAAATGAGTATTCAACAATGCAAACACGGGCTTCAAGGTCATTATCAAGGGTTACCAACATATTCAAATAATGATTGACATTTTTATTTAAAAAAACCATTGAATTTATTCATACCATTTCACCCTTCCATGAGATACAGTCCTGACACATCTAGGGTTGCTTCCCAAGCCGGATGGTCGTTCATTTTATCGGTACGTTTGCCAGAGACGGACCCAGTCATTAAGTCTCTGTTCTGTATCTATGTCGTTTGTTCTAAATGTTCTGTTGCCATAATGTCTGGCAATGTTCTTATCCCTTGCTTCCTAACTAGCCAACTACGGCTAACTCACGGTCAAACATTACAGCCAGAATAACAGCTAAGTAGCCGCATTTGCATTTGTTTAAGCGGTTTTCTAGTGACATTTGATAATGATGCGTGATTTTACCTGGCATAGAAAATGTGCTCCGATGAGCTAGCCAACAACACAGCTAACACAATCACTTCAAACTGAAGCTGGGAAGACTGCAAACTAGCTGCATTTAGTTTTCGATTGACATTTCTTTGTATATATCCATTAAAAAAAAGGTCTGATTCATGATTGACTGGCTGAGAAAAGCTGCCTGCCTGTCTCATCCTGACTCCTGACCCCTACACATGCCTAACCAGTTATCATTTAACAAGTGTCGTATCAATTTGAGGTTTGTCAAAGTCGGTAAGGAAAAGATGAGTCTGTTCTACTCATGAATTCAGAAAGTATTCAGACCCCTTCACTTTTCCTGCATTGTTATGTTACAGCCTTATTCTAAAATGGATTAAATAACAAATCCTCAATCTACACACAAAAGCCCTTAATGACGAAGCGAAAACAGGTTGACATTTTTTGCAAATTTATAAAAAAAAACATACCTTATTTACTTAAGTATTCAGACCCTTTTTTAAAAACCTTTAACTAGGCAAGTCAAATAACAAATTCTTATTTTCAATGACAGCCTAGGAACAGTGGGTTAACTGCCTTGTTCACAATGACAGATTTTTACCTTGTCAGGTCGGGGATTCGATCTTGCAACCTTTCAGTTACTCGTCCAATGCTCTAATCACTAGGCTACCTGCTGCCCTTTGCTATGAGGCGGCAGGGTAGCCTAGTGGTTAGAGCGTTGGACTAGTAACCGGAAGGTTGCAAGTTCAAACCCCCGAGCTGACAAGGTACAAATCTGTCGTTCTGCCCCTGAACAGGCAGTTAACCCACTGTTCCCAGGCCGTCATTGAAAATAAGAATTTGTTCTTAACTGACTTGCCTGGTTAAATAAAGGTAAAATAAAAAAAAATGAGACTGGAAATTGAGCTCAGGTGCATCCTGTTTCCGTTGATCATCCTTGATGTTTCTAGAACTTTTATTCAATTAATTTGACATGATTTGAAAAGACACATCTGTCTGTACACAGGATTGTGTCGAGGCACAGATCTGGGGAAGGGTACAAAAACAATTCTGCAGCATTGAAGGTCCTCAAGAACACAGTGGCCTCCATCATTCTTAAATGGAAGCAGTTTGGAACCACCAAGACTCTTCCTAGAGCTGGCTGCCCGTCCAAACTGAGCAATTAGGAGAGAAAGGCCTTGGTCAGGGAGTTCCTCTGTGGAGATAGTTGTCCTTCTGGAAGGTTCAAGATTGAACTCTTTGGCATGAATGCCAAGTGTCACATCTGGAGGAAACCTGGCACCATCCCCACGGTGAAGCATGGTGGTGGCAGCATCATGCTGTGAGGATGTTTTTCAGCGGCAGGGACTGGGAGACTAGTCAGGATCAAGGGAAAGATGAATGGAGTACTGAGAGATCCTTGATCTGCTCAGGACCTCAGACTGGGTTGAAGGTTCAGCTTCAATACATTTGCAAACATGTCTAAACCTGTTTTTGCTTTTCATTACGGCGTAGTGTGTGTAGATTGAGAAACATTATTTAATCCATGGCTGTAAAGTATCAAAATGTGGAGAAAGTGAAGGGGTCTGAATATTTTCCTAATGCACTATACATCCAAAACCACTCAGTGGTTTTGAATTCAACACATTCTTTATGAATTACATCTGCATACTGCTCTGCTTGCATGGTTTCAGATTTTTTGTTCTCTCTCATATTGTAGGAAAACTTTTGAAGGGGTCTGAACAGTGTTTTCATGGACTTTCCTGAGTATTAAAGGTCAGGTGAGCATTGGTGTCATTTAGAATGAACCACAGATAGGTTTTGCTGCACCAATTAAGGAACATACAAATGGAAAAGATTTATATATATTCTTTATTTTAAATACATCTCCATAAGTATTTGCCAATTTTGTTTTAGGGAAATTGCCCGTTACATAATGTTGCATCAGGCTTTCAAAATGTGTGGGTGAATATTTTTTAAATGGACATTTTAAAAACCAATCTGAACAATACATGGACCTGTGTAGTTCATTCAAATTACATTTGAGGGTGCATGCTCCACAGCTCATAAAGATTGTGCGCACAGAATGTTTCATATTTTGAAGATACTGTGACATTGTGGGTCTAATCGAGACCAACATGTAATGAAATCACATTGCTGTTGCAAAGAGAAATATGTTCAACAACTGACATTTTCAGATATTATTTTGACAAACACACTTTGGTGCTTACCAATTCATTCTCTATTGTCATAGATTTTGTGGGCACCGTCATGTGATCTGTGATATGATTTTAAGCATGTACTGATGAAACTCACTTAATATTTTATTCTTAAAGTCTACAAACGCTCTACATTTATTCACTCTGTGATAGGGTTGGATCCTATATGCTACTTGTATTATTGTCCTGTAAATGGTTCAGTGCCTATAATTTAGGCTGTGTGTAGAATGGGGCATAAAGGAAATTACCTCTACTAGATTATAGTGATATGGAAAACAGCATACAAATTTGGCCTGTGTATTAATTTGCCTATAACTAATCAGAATTTCATTATGTTTACATAAAAAGAGTACTTCAAAATGAGAAGATCCTGCCATGGAAAAGACGACTGGGTGGACAAAGTGGAAAGGAGGGGAAAACTCACCATGCAGCAGGACACCTTCAGCTGCGGGGTCTTTAATGCAGGTTTGATAGCTAACCATTCATTATTGAAAATATAACTGCTGTGTGACAATTAGGTCAAAAACTCTTATTTTTTGGTATAGATGGCCAAGGAAGTTGCACAGAACTTCCCCTCCCAAATTGATATAGAACCTTCACAAAAGCACATGGAGCAACTGCAAAACTAAATGGCTGAGGATATACTAAAAATGTCTGGTATGTAATGACATTTGAATTCAAAGTAAATGTAAATTCTTAATTTGTATGTAGTTGTGTGGGACAGCCATATGTTCAGTTCATGCCTATGATTTGAGTTCAACAAAGCCAACACCTGCTTCTTGTGTGTCACCGATAAAGAACCTGGATGTGGCCCAAAGACTGACTGGCTTAGTAACTTTATTTAACACATTTATAATCTTTTGACAACAGTGACGGCATGTAAGACAATTTTTGATAACACAATGGATGGCTAATTCGTCATACGTTATAAATAATATCAATGCAGTGTTACGCTTTGTTTTAGATTTGATGTTTTGCATGCCAACAGTGGTTCAATGTGCTGTCCCTAGGACTGAAGACAAGAGTTCAGAGTGAAGAACACAAACTGGAAGTGCTCTCTTTGTTGTTGAAAATGTATGCTATACCCCATCCACACTGAAGAGGCTCTGAAATGTACATCAACCAGGGATAAAGAGAAAGTCAACACTGAAATGTTTCATACTCATTTGAATGAAAGTGTCTGACATGTTGGAAATTATTAAAGGTCTACAATTTCTGCTTAATCTGTCAATATTACATTTTTATTCATTGATTTACTGGCCACTATTACTGTGGTTACATGTTCAGTATATGTATTGACCAGCAAACCCACTGCAGCCTACCTCAAGCTCACTCTCCATCCCTGCTTTGGACAATTAATAACATGACTCTTGTACTTTGCCCTATTCCTACTTTATCTGGTGACAACTGCATGCATGGCCATCCTTGTAGAGTTTCCGAGCCTTGTTTTATATCTTATGACACAATATTGTATACTTGTATAGAGCAGACAAAGCCAGTAATCTGTAAAAGTTTCACCATGTTACAGGTGGTCCAAAAGCTGTCGAGACCCCTTCACAGAGAAACTGCCCAACAACAGAAAGCCTGTGTTGTGAGGCCATTGCACTGATGAACCATACAGCTGATGAAGCAATTGTAAAGGAGAAGATGAAGCAGATGTTCGCCTATCGCCAAAAGATGGTTCATGACCCAGTGAAGTCCTGAAATATTCACAGCATTCCAAAGACATAGCAGGAATGGTATGTGGATCTTCGACTGCCTTGCCTTAACTGTCAGGACCGTTTTTTTCTGTTCTACAACAGTCTGATTAGTACTGATATATTACATGACGATAGTGCTACACCATAATGTTTACTGTTCTATCTTGACTTATTCCATCTTGTCTGCAGATTGAGCAAGATTTTAGTGATGCAACCTCTGCAAAGTTCCTCGAGAAGTGGCCTACTCTCTCCAAGCAGGAAGTCATTGACCAAAGCCGTGGCCTCACACAGACAGGCATCCTGCAAGACCTGGTTCAAGATGCTGAATCCACAACAGAAGTGGAAAATGGTATGCTGGAATATAAGTATTATACTAATGGAAGGGTGCATTATTTTGACAGCAAAATGGAAATGTAACTTTCAGGATGGGACAGTGACATGTCCTCTATTTTGGTCCTTGTCCACCTTATGCCACCGTCACCTCATGGCCACAAGAGACCAGGAAAATTCTCAGCCAGACACACCAGTAACCACATTGTGAAGTTTATCAAGGTGAGGTTACAGTTGACTTTTCTCTCTCCATTCCTAATCCTAAACTACTTTAAAGATTATGGACAAATTGTAAGATCATGTGTAGCTGTAATTTAAATTGACAAACTGTTTGCGAACCGTGATTCATTTTAATAGCAAACTAATGAAGTTCTTGTGTCACAGACTGGGACCAGCATCTGGAGAGCGCCATGGAAAGCCTTCAACCCTATCTGCTTGCTGTGGGGACCCAGAGGAGTGTGATTCACAAGTACTTCATTGTGATTGACAAACATGCAATACATTGTAAGTCACCAGACTCTCTTGCCTGTTTTGATGAGCTTTTCAAAGCTCACTTTGTCTTTGGTACCTCACATCTCCCTCACCAGCTGTCAGAGCAGCTTACAGATCACTGCACCTGTACATAGATAGCCCATCTGTAAACAGCCCATCTATCTACCTACCTCATCCCCATACTGGTATTTATTTATTTTGCTCCTTTGCACCCCAGTATCTCTACCTGCACTTTCATCTTCTGCCAATCTATCATTCCAGTGTTTAATTGCTATATTGTAATTAATTCGCCACCATGGCCTATTTATTTCCTTAACTTACCTCACCTCATTTGCACTCACTGTATATAGACTTTGTTTTCTTTTGTTCTACTGTATTATTGACTGTATGTTTTGTTTATTCCAAGTGTAACTGTTGTTGTATGTATCAAATTGCTACGCTTTAACTTGGCCAGGTCGCAGTTGCCAATGAGAACTTGTTCTCAACTAGCCTACCTGGTTAAATAAAGGTGAAATAAATTTTTTTTTAAATTTGGTTTTGTTGAATCATTCAGTGCCAGATATTGTTGCCGCTTTTGTCTTGCTGAGAAAGGACTTTCAGACTGAATTTGATGAAGATTCACCCAAGATAGTTATGCGAACTCGAGCACTTCATGCAGAACACTGCCAAAAAAGGAGACGAATCCCAGTCTTCCCTTTGAAGGGTGTTACACGTTCTTGCATTCTAAACTCCTTGCAGTACTTCAATACATGTGAAAACTTCTGTTGATATTATGCATGATATCTTGGAGGGAAGTGGCACAAAATAAAATGAAACTGCTAATACTGCACTTGAACAAGTACACAACATCAAATTAAATAGTTAAACCTCTTTATTCTCCTGTCTATGGTTACATGGAGCAAAGTAACAAACCTCCGGCAGTGAAGTTAGAGGACTAATGACTTGGGGTTAAATGCTATCCAGTCCTGTTGTTTACTTCGCAATCTACCACTTATCTTTGGAGACTTAGCTTGTCCAAATTATCTACACTGGTATTTACTGTTGCTTCAGATGGTAAAATAGTTTTTTAAACACTTAAATCGCAGAACACCACAGGTTATTCAAGCAATTGTTTCCAAAAAAAAGGAGGCTGCTACCGAAGCATCATTTTATGGTGCATTACCCCACATATACAAGTCGGAAGTTTACATACACTTAGGTTGGAGTCATTAACTCGTTTTTCAACCACTCCACAAATGTCTTGTTAACAAACTGTTTTGGCAAGTCTGTTAGGACATTACTTTGTGCATGACAAGTAATTTTTCCAACAATTGTTTACAGACAGATTATTTCACTATCACAATTCCAGTGGGTCAGAAGTTTACATACACTAAATTGACTGTGCCTTTAAACAGCTTGGAAAATTCCAGAAAATGCCATGGCTTTAGAAGCTTCTGATCATAATTTGAGTCAATTGGAGGTGTACCTGTATTTCAAGGCCTACCCTATAACCTCAGTGCCTCTTTGCTTGACATGGGAAAATCAAAATAAATCAGCCAAGAGAAATTGAAGACCACAAGTCTGGTTCATCCTTGGGAGCATTTTCCAAACGCCCGAAGTTACCACGTTCATCTGTACAAACAATAGTACGCAAGTATAAACACCATGGGACCACGCAGCCGTCATACCACTCAGGAAGGAGATGCGTTCTGTCTCCTAGAGATTAACGTACTTTGGTGCGAAAAGCGCAAATCAATCCCAGAACAACAGCAAAGGACCTTGTGAAGATGCTGGAGGAAACAGGTACAAAAGTATCGATAACCACAGTAAAACAAGTCCTATATTAACCTGAAAGGCCACTCAGTAAGGAAGAAGCCACTAATCCAACACCGCCATAAAAAAAGACAGACTACGGTTTGCAACAGCACACGGGGACAAAAATCTTCCTTTTTGGAGAAATGTCCTCTGGTCTGATGAAACAAAAATAGAACTGTTTAGCCATAATGACCATAGTTATGTTTGGAGGAAAACTGTGAGACTTGCAAACCAAAGAACACCATCCCAACCGTGAAGCACAGGGGTGGCAGCATCATGTTGTGGGGGTTCTTTGCTGCAGGAGGGACTGGTGCACCTCACAAAATAGATGGCTTCATGAGTGAGGAAAATTATGTGGATATATTGAAACAACATCTCAAGACATCAGTTAAAGCTTGGTCGCAAATGGGTCTTCCAAATGGACAATGACCCCAAGCATACTTCAAGTTGTGGCAAAATGGCTTAAGGACAACAAAGTCAATGTATTGGAGTGAACACCACAAAGCCCTGACCTCAATCCTATAGAAAACTTGTGGGCAGAATTGAGAACGCGTGTGCCAGCAAGGAGGCCTACACACCCGACTCAGTTATACCAACTCTGTCAGGAAGAACGGGCCAAAATTCGCCCAAACTTATTGTGGGAAGCTTGTGGAAGGCCTCCCAAAATGGTTGACCCAAGTTAAACAATTTAAAGGCAATGCTACCAATATACTAATTGAGCGCATGTAAACTTCTGACCCACTGGGAATGTGATGAAGTAAAAGCTGAAACTGAGTAATGTATTTGGCTTAAGGTGTATGTAAACTTCCGACTTCAACTGTATGCTTAAAATTGGACCAGTTTTGCATAGCTGGTGCATGCTCTATAAAGAAATGCATAATTTATTTAAAAAAGCTTCTAAAATGTAACTAACATTGGGAAAAAACCAAGTCAAATAGCATACAGTTGGCAGACATTTGACACCAACAGTCATGATCAGTCCATGTAAAATGTTATCTTTAAAAATGTGGTAGGCTGTAAGATGGCTGAGACTCTTCAGGTACCAATTGACACCATGTGTTAAATGGGCCAAACACCATGGAAATATGTATTGTTCAGTTGTTTGTCTTAAAGTCCATGCCAGATGCCAGTTTCAGAAAATCCACCATATTGTTGTTAAAGATGAGAGGTTACTTTTGCCCTACAATGTCTTGATGAGCATTTTAATCCATATAGAGTTGGTTGTACAAAAGAGGGACCTTATGTAGTTGATGTTAAAGAGCTTTTCTATCACAAAGCATTTGAAATACAGATGTCTTACATTTGTGATGATTCAAGTTTGTTTATTGTCCCATACGGTTTCCTGTGACTCTACACTGCACAGTAAGCTCTTTAAAACCAAGATGTATTGTATTGCAATATTGGCTTTTTTATTTACTTTTTAATACAGGGGGGACAGATGCCACAATTTTATTTTGTGTTTTTGATATGAGAGATGCCAGTTTCACAAAATCCTCCATGTCATTGAATTGCAATATTGAGGTTTTTATATGTACATGTATTAAAGTGAACGGAGGCCAACATTTCATTTCAGTCCACAATTTTATTATCATCAGTATTTTAAATGTATGTATTGCAAATGTCTTACATTTAAGAATAAAGTGCTTTGTTAAATACTGACTTCTGATTTGACGTTGAGTTCAGTTGAATGATAATTTTCAATTCTATATTGAGTGAATTGGCAGTAGAGTTGTTTCCATGTTACTCTAAATGGAGTAAATTACAGTTCAGAGTTATATATGACAATTGAATTCTGCAACAAGAGTAATAATTTTTACTCTATTTAGACTGGGACCAAATGTTATCTTTTGTAGAGTATAATTATATTCAATGAGTACAATTTACTGTTTAATTTGTGGTATTAAAAGTGACTGCTAATATGTAAAAGTGCATGAAATGTGTACAAAATGATTTTTTCTTAGACCTGCAAATACAATAATGGATTGAAGCAATGCTTTTACTATAAAGGAGATCTTTCCACCCCCAACTCTTGTTCACGGTCTGTGAACCCACAACCTTCTGGCCCGCAGGCCTCTGTGCTATAAAATGTCCTGCCTTCAGGACAAAGAACAGTTCCTTTAACTGCTTATCTAAGTCTCTGGTCTGTCCAATAAGTGAGGATAAATGGTAGACATGTTCTCTGCTATCCACTTTTTTAATTATTATTTTGGGGATAAGAGAGGTTCACTTGTTTCAGGGAGGGTTTAGGTCAAATATATTTAGCTGAGGGGAGGGCCATTCATTTTCATTTCAGAGAGGTCCGATTTGCAGTGCCTTGCGAAAGTATTCGGCCCCCTTGAACTTTGCGACCTTTTGCCAAATTTCAGGCTTCAAACATAAAGATATAAAACTGTATTTTTTTGTGAAGAATCAACAACAAGTGGGACACAATCATGAAGTGGAACGACATTTATTGGATATTTCAAACTTTTTTAACAAATCAAAAACTGAAAAATTGGGCGTGCAAAATTATTCAGCCCCCTTAAGTTAATACTTTGTAGCGCCACCTTTTGCTGCGATTACAGCTGTAAGTCGCTTGGGGTATGTCGATCAGTTTTGCACATCGAGAGACTGACATTTTTTCCCATTCCTCCTTGCAAAACAGCTCGAGCTCAGTGAGGTTGGATGGAGAGCATTTGTGAACAGCAGTTTTCAGTTCTTTCCACAGATTCTCGATTGGATTCAGGTCTGGACTTTGCCTTGGCCATTCTAACACCTGGATATGTTTATTTTTGAACCATTCCATTGTAGATTTTGCTTTATGTTTTGGATCATTGTCTTGTTGGAAGACAAATCTCCGTCCCAGTCCCAGGTCTTTTGCAGACTCCATCAGGTTTTCTTCCAGAATGGTCCTGTATTTGGCTCCATCCATCTTCCCATCAATTTTAACCATCTTCCCTGTCCCTGCTGAAGAAAAGCAGGCCCAAACCATGATGCTGCCACCACCATGTTTGACAGTGGGGATGGTGTGTTCAGCTGTGTTGCTTTTACGCCAAACATAACGTTTTGCATTGTTGCCAAAAAGTTAAATTTTGGTTTCATCTGACCAGAGCACCTTCTTCCACATGTTTGGTGTGTCTCCCAGGTGGCTTGTGGCAAACTTTAAACAACACTTTTTGTGGATATCTTTAAGAAATGGCTTTCTTCTTGCCACTCTTCCATAAAGGCTAGATTTGTGCAATATATGACTGATTGTTGTCCTATGGACAGTCTCCCACCTCAGCGGTAGATCTCTGCAGTTCATCTAGAGTGATCATGGGCCTCTTGGCTGCATCTCTGATCAGTCTTCTCCTTGTATGAGCTGAAAGTTTAGAGGGACGGCCAGGTCTTGGTAGATTTGCAGTGGTCTGATACTCCTTCCATTTCAATATTATCGCTTGCACAGTGCTCCTTGGGATGTTTAAAGCTTGGGAAATCTTTTTGTATCCAAATCCGGCTTTAAACTTCTTCACAACAGTATCTCGGACCTGCCTGGTGTGTTCCTTGTTCTTCATGATGCTCTCTGCGCTTTTAACGGACCTCTGAGACTATCACAGTGCAAGTGCATTTATACGGAGACTTGATTACACACAGGTGGATTGTATTTATCATCATTAGTCATTTAGGTCAACATTGGATCATTCAGAGATCCTCACTGAACTTCTGGAGAGAGTTTGCTGCACTGAAAGTAAAGGGGCTGAATAATTTTGCACGCCCAATTTTTCAGTTTTTGATTTGTTAAAAAAGTTTGAAATATCCAATAAATGTCGTTCCACTTCATGATTGTGTCCCACTTGTTGATTCTTCACAAAAAAATACAGTTTTATAAAACTTTATGTTTGAAGCCTGAAATGTGGCAGAAGGTCGCAAAGTTCAAGGGGGCCGAATACTTTCGCAAGGCACTGTATATACCGTTCATTCCCTAAGCAACCCTAATTAGACTTACCTGTGTTAATGGTTTTCACAGACAAAGTTGAGTCAATTAGGATCCCAATTATTTACTGCACATGCATCCTGGGGTCCACATAAAACATACAAATACATGAAAGTACAGAACAGCAGACAATAACATAAGATACAGTAAATTCAACAAATATGTATAAATGAAAGACACCAAGAGACTACTATTTACACTATTCCTATACAGTTACATAAGATCTTTAGAGGAGTGGCGCTGTGATACAAGACGCTAAACTGGTGGCAGAGCATTCCACGATGAACTGGCTCTACACAACTGAGCGGTGCATTAAATCTGTTTTTGGTTTGGTTAGTGAAGAAACCCATAGTGGCGTATGTACAGAGCATTCGGAAAGTATTCAGACCCCTTGACTTATTCCAAAATTTGTTACGTTACATCCTTATTCTAAATTAAAAAAAAAATGTTTTTATCCCCCTCTAACTACACACAATACCCCATAATGACAACAGCAAAAACCTTTTTTTTTTTTTTTTTAAGATTACATTTACGTAAAGTACTCAGACCCTTTACTCAGTACTTTGTTGTAGTACCTTTTGGCAGCAATTACAGCCTCGAGTCTTCTTGGGTATGACGCTACAAGCCTGACACGCCTGTATTCGGTGAGTTTCTCCCATTCTTCTCCCCAGATCTTCTCAAGCTCTGTCAGGTTGGACGGGAGTGTTGCTGCACAACTATTTTCAGGTCTCTCCAGAGATGTTTGATCAGGTTCAAGTCCAGGCTCTGGCTGCACAACTATTTCCAGGTCTCTCCAGAGATGTTTGATCAGGATCTCTCTGTACTTTGCTCCGTTCATCTTTCCCTCGATCCTGATTAGTCTCCCAGTCCCTGCCGCTGAAAAACATCCCCACTGCATAATGCTGCCACCACCATGCGTCAACGTAGGGATGGTGCCAGGTTTCCTCCAGACGTGACGCTTGGTATTCAGGCCAAAGAGTTCAATCTTGGTTTCATCAGACCAGAGAATCTTGATTCTCATGGTCTGAGAGTCTTTAGGTGACTTTTGTCAAACTCCAAGCGGGCTGTCATGTGCCTTTTACTGAGGAGTGCAAATTAAATTAAAATGCAAATTAATTACTTAATCATACAATGTGATTTTCTGGATTTTTGTTTTAGATTCCGCCTCTCACAGTTGAAGTGTACCTATGATAAAAGTAGGAAAACCTGCAAAATCGGCAGTGTATCAAATACTTGTTCTCCCCACTGTATGTTAGAGAAGCTTCCATTGAAGAATACTCTGAGTTCTATTGGATAGATAAGTAACTCTCCAACCATGTGATAGCAGGTGATTGTAAAGCCAAAAGTGAGTTTTCTCAATAACTAATTATGATCAATAATATCAAAGGCTGCACTGAAATCTAACTATACAGCTCCAACTACCATCTTATTATCCATGTATTTTAGCCAATCAGTCCTCTGAGTCAGTGCAGTACAAGTTCCCTTCCCTATATGTACACTGAAAATCAGTAGTTAGCTTGTTCTTTAAAAAAATATATTGTATTTTTTCAATGATAGATGACTTTGCTCATGATGCGCACCCCTCAAAATGATACAAAAGTGCACTGGACTTGAAAAAATGATACAGATGTAACCATGTGCCATTTAATGTATTATTTGACCAGCATGAGTGCTCCCAAATCAAAATTCCATGTGCATTCCACAGGTCACGTTTATAAGTGAGTGTTATTTTTTTTTATCAAGATGAGGAAAAGTTTTGCTGGTTGGGAACCACTGGTTTAGACAAATCACCTTAGTCAAACTATAGATCTAACGAGCATCACTATCTTCACCAACATAGTCCTGTACAGAGCTCAATGTCCCTCAAGACCAGGAGTCTCAAACTAATTTTCTTCAGGGGCCACATTCTGTCTTCGATGAGGTCCAGAGGGCCACACCACAAATGTAATATTACCTTGCTGTGTAATTCTGCAATAACAGTACTCCTGTATCAATCCGTTATGAAATGTTCGACCCTGACAAGCTTTCATTTCAGTGACTGAGTGGGCAGGATACAGTGAATACGTATGTGTGATTACCTAATATATGGTGTTGAAAAGCTACCACCTTGAGAAATAAAGTAACCAATGACATCAATATTACGAGAAATCATATTACGCTGTCATTAAATGCCTCGCTATCACAAAATAGCCAATTATCTTAGCAAGTCAACTTTAAATGAAATAAAAAATAAAAATTTTATGGCCCGGGAATCATAACGTTGTTCCAAAATGTGTGTTAGAACATGATACACTGTGGCTACGGCAACTCCTGTCCAACAAGGAGTGGTGGAACATTGTCTTTCTTTCTTTCCTTCTTTCTTGCCACACTTGGTGACTTGTGGTGGGCCGTACTGATATTACACACTGAAACCCGTACATTTGTGGCTGTTCCCCGATGAACCCGCTGATGTACTTTCAGGTTGCCGCTTTCAGTGAATCTCCTATCGCACATTTTACACTGGTAAGGTTTCTCTCCTGTATGAATTCGCATGTGTCTGCTAAGGTCGCTGTGGGACGTGAAGCATTTGTCGCACTGTGTGCAGGAGAACGGCCGCTCGCCAGTGTGGATCCGCCGATGTATTGTGAGATCGTAACATCTTCTAAACCTCTTCCCACAATGCTCACAGCTTTTGGGGCGTTCATCTGTGTGTGTTCGTGAGTGTACCAACAAGGCACCTGAAGTACTAAAACTCTTTCCACAAACGGTACATAAGAACGGTTTCTCACCTCTATGCCACCGGAGGTGACCTATCAGTATTTGATGTTGAATAAATCCCTTCCCACATATAGAACAGACAAAAGGTTGCTCCCCGGTGTGGGTGCGTACATGTGATTGTAAAGTTCCTGCAGACCTAAAGCCTCTGCCACAATGTGAGCAAACATATGGCCTTTCTCCAGTGTGAACTCGATGGTGTTGTTTTAGAGCCACCTTTGTTTTGTATCTCTTCTCACACTGGTCACAATGGAAGGGCTTCACCTCAGAGTGAACGGTTTCGTGTCGTCTCAGTTCATATGAGCACTTGTGACCCTTCCCACACTGGGAGCAGATGTACCTGTTCTTCCTGGTCTTCTTAGCCGAGGAGCTTTCTGTCTCACTGACAGGCAGGACGTTGTTCTCAGCTCCAGCTTCTCCAGAGTCCAGGATCCCACGGTCCTCCTTTGGATGGTTCTTCTTGATGTGCTTCTGAAGGGTGAGCCATCTCCTGTTGGAGAACTGGCACTGTGGGCAGGAAAAGCCCTGGGACTGGGGGGGCTTGGCTTTAGCTTGTCCTGCAGGTAGAAAACACAGAAGGGTGAAATAAGGGCTGGTGAGTTCAAAGTTCCATTGCAGATTGTTGTCAGTAGCCGATGTGGCGATAATATAAAGATTTAGATTTTTTTAATGCAGAAATCTGTGCAATTATAGAATCTGTGCACTAAATAGATCAAAACTAGTGGAGCTGTGCATCAAGAAATCCTTAAAATACAAGTGACTAACGACTAGGGCTGTGGCGGTCACAAAATTGTCAGCTGATGATTGTCAAGTAAATAAAGTCTAATTAATCCATGTAATATAGCCTACACCTTCACAATAAATCCATTATTTATTTTAGACAGGTCTAAAGAAACATGATATGAAGAAAATGTAGTCTATTTCAGAAGAACAGAATAGCATACCGAGTTGTCCTTATGTTAGGTCCTGATGTGGCTATGCTATTAGGATATTCCTTCACATTATAAGAGCAGTAATGCGCACATGGTAGTACGCTATAAGCGCGAATGTTGCGTTTGCGGTCACTTTTGATAATGGTGTGTTCCTGCTAATGCAATTATGCATGTACTGATTTTATTATAAAAATGCATTTTTAAATGGTGAAAATTATCTTCCCCAAATTTGAAACTCACGTGCTGCTTCTGTCTGCCAGTTAGGGTCTACACCCCGTGAAAAGAAGATTAATGTGCTTAATTTTAAGTTATCTGGCCACTTTAGTTGTGATACAAACCTTATTAAAACATAGGCATATGTGCTAGGCTACATGAAGTGTACAACTATTATTCGAAAAAGTCGCTAAAATAAAATAATGCATTGTTTCTTATGTTGGGCATCATACATTCATCAAGTGATGGGTGACAATATTAGCCTATCAGAATATTCTTGATTTAATCTTGTCTTCACATATATTATTTATTATATGTGTGAAATTTGTTTTGATTTAGAATGGACCGTTATCATGCACCTGTATCGAAAAAGCACATGTCATCTATGCACTTAAATAGCAAATGGCAAACGCTTTTCGCGTGGTTCATTTTCATCCCAACCAGGTAGGCTATACTCCCATTGTAAATATATGCTATACTCCCGTTGTAAACATATGCAATTTGCTTAATATTAGGAAAGTGGAGAAATAAAAATAGTAGGCCTAACCTATAGAAAGCTGATGTGATCCTCCTCTTTTTAGTAGAGGCCATCACTCTATTTTCTTGAGCAATTACATAGCCTATAGAAATGTTGCGCAACATGAGCTCATGGAGTGTTTGATTAGATTTTTGATTACATTTGCATTGATGTCAGGGTGATTAGAGGGACAATAGAGTGCTGAGTACAAGGCAGATAGCAAGTTTGGTAAGCTACTAATGACCAGCAGCAGCAGAGCTTGGAGAAGCCTAATTACCGTGACTAAGCGGTCACATGGAATTTGACTGCCTTCATGACTCGTGACAGCCGATGTGGCGGTAATACGGTCACGGCAACAGCCCGACTACTGACCCCACTCTATTACTGGACAAAGTAAACAACTTCACCAACTCAGTTCGCCAGTGTATGGATGTATGCAATGTATTCCGCCCTGAATTTCCTTACCATTGACGGCCACTAATGATGGTTGTTTCTGCTGCCCAGAATTCCCAGAGGATTCCCCAGCCTCTTCCAGTCTTTCAGCGCCCTCATCACTTCCCTCATTGGCGTATTTGTCCTCCCCACTGACTTCTTGCTGTCCCTCCTCACCACTCTCCTGTTCTTTCGGTCCTTCAGCCTCTTCGTTCTCTCCCTTTCTCCTCACATCGCTCTCGTTCTTCACCGTGCCTTCTTCTATGCCTCTTTTGGTATGTTTAGACTTCAGTGAGGGAGCGAGGAAGGACAACGTGGACAGGATGTTATCAGAGTCATAGAACAAAAAATCTGGAAGAGAAACCACGTTTACATCCACAGTTTTTATGCAAGTCATACCGTATATAAAATGTAAAATCAGGACAGCTCTTTTTTTATAAAGGACATAGATAATTTGTTTGTTTGACATGGTGGGAGTTTTTGGTGCACAATGTATTATGGGAGTGTATGTATTATGGAAGAAACGTCTTTATGCACAATTATTGATATAGTAACCACCAAATCGAAGTAAACTTGGTCATGTGATATGGTGTGTGGTCTTCCCACTACAACCCGGGAAACCATGCAGTTTATTAAGCAACATATTAAATAAATTAACTTCACAGGGTGATGAAAATGCCCAGTGCTGAGCTTGATGCTCCTTTCCAATAAATATAGGTGGTGACATGAAGGTCGATGTTAAGCTGCCATTAGACAAATATTCCTTGCTCCTAAGTATAATATTCTCATGTAGACTAGCCTACCTGCGAGCTGTTGTCTGGCACATTTGTGACAAAACTATCGGTGATGTTGAAAATGCGATGGAAACACATTGAACTTTAGATGTTGATTCGTTACATGAAAACAAAAAGTATAGTGTGTCATCACCCACCTACTTGTCTATCCGCATTAACACAGTTTGGTGGAAACACCACATTTTATTTATGCAGATTTTTGAATATTCACATGAAAATCTGTCACCAATTGGATAGAAACCTAGCCAGAGAGAAAATCCAAATAATTCCACATTCTCTTTCAGGAGAATCCCCTATAGGTATTTCACCCAGAGGTTAACAAGTTCAAATAGATCACCTGAGGGATCCTAACCTTTTTTTAGGTGCCCCAGATTTCTATGATGCTGCAGCAGTGTTTTCAGATGCTCAGGGTCAGAGAAAGACTGCTGACACTCTTCCAGGTCAGTAGGGGTCAGGTTGAGAATGGATGATGTCTGAGAGGGAGAGAAGAATAAGTATGTCTGCAGAACAGAGAAAAGTGCTGTCCAATCCCACATGACCCCTAGCCCCTACCCAGTTGACACTTATCGATGTTTATTCATTCATGGAAGGGTGTCAAGTATACAAATGAACATCAACATGTTTTAGATGATCTAATAGGATGGAGATGGAGTCAGTACCTGTGTAAAGCTGGGCACTGGCAGCATCTCCTCCAGTCTGTCAAAGAACTGCCACACAAGTATCTGTAGCGCTGTGTCATACCTAGTGCTGTACTGTACAGGGAACACCTCCTTTAACACAGAGGTAGAAAGGGAGAGTCGTGTGGTTTTAGCCAAGGCACATGTAGAAATGTAATCATATTCAATATTTGCCATTAAGTCATACTAGTCCTTTGAACAGAAAATGGCGCTGGAATAAATGGCAGCAGTTTTATTGTTGGATTATGTGGGGTATTTTCATGTTATTTGTAACTTATTTTGTACATAATGTTTCCGCAACCGTATGTTACGGCAAAAAAACAGCTTCTGGATATCAGGACAGCAATCACTCACCTCGGATTAGACAGATCTTTTCTTCAACAAGCAGGACGCACAGGACATTCTCCGAACACCCGACAAGGTGTTATTATTTGCAAGAGGAAGAGACGCAGGTACAGAGGACACAGGGCAGGATGCCTCGTGAGGACCCGCAGAAGGCGAGTGGGAAAGCTGCCGTTACCGTCAATATTACTCACCAACGGGCAATCATTGGACAATAAATTAGACGAGGTACGATCACCAATATCCTACCAACGGGACATCAAAAACTGTAATATTCTATGTTACACGGAATCGTGGCTGAATGATGACATGGAAATTCAGCTAGCGGGATATAAGCTGCACCGGCAAGATAGAACAGCTCACTCCGGTAAGGCGAAGGGGGCGGGGGGGGGGGGGGGGGTGTCTGTGCATATTTGTAAACAACAGCTGGTGCAAGAAATCTAAGGAAGTCTCTAGATTTTGCTCGCCTGACGTAGAGTATCTTGTGATAAATTGCAGACCACACTACTTGCCTAGAGAGTTTTCAGCTATACTTTTAGTGGCTGTTTATTTACCACCACAGATGGGTGCTGGCACTAAGACCGCACTGTCAGCTGTATAAGGAAATAAGCTAACAGGAAACCACTCAACCAGAGGTGGCGCACCTAATGGCCGGAGACTTTACTGCAGGGAAACTAAAATTAGTTCTACCAAATTTCTATTAACATGTTAAATGTGCAACCAGAGGGAAAAAAAATTCTAGATCACCTGTACTCCACACACAGAGACATGTACAAAGCTCTCCCTCACCCTCCGTTTGGTAAATCAGACCACAATTCTATCCTCCTGATTACTGCTTACAATAAAAAAATTAAAGCAGGAAGCACCAGTGACTCGGTCTGTAAAAAAGTGGTCAGATGAAGCAGATGCTAAACTACAGGACTGTTTTGCTATCACAGACTGGAACATGTTCCGTGATTCTTCCGATGGCATTGATGAGTACACCACATCAGTTACTGGCTTTATCAATTAGTGCATCGAGGACGTCATCCCCACAGTGACTGTACATACATACCCAACCAAAGGCCATGGGATTACAGGCAACATTCGCTCTGAGCTAAAGGGTAGAGCTGACGCTTTCAAGGTGCGGGACTCTAACCCAGAAGCTTATAAGAACTCCTGCTATGCCCTGCGACGAACCATCAAACAGGCAAAGCGTCAATACAGGGCTAAGATTGAATCGTACTACACCGGCTCCGACGCTCGTCTTATGTGGCAGGACCCCCAAACTATTACAGACTACAAAGGGAAGCACAGCCGCGATCTGCCCAGTGACACGAGCCTACCAGACAAGCTAAATCACTTCTATGCTCGCTTCGAGACAAGCAACACTGAGGCATGCATGAGAGCATCAGCTGTTCCAGACGACTGTGTGATCACGCTCTCCGTAGCCGACGTGAGTAAGACCTTTAAAACAGGTCAACATTCACAAGGCTGCGGGGCCAGACGGATTACCAGGACGTGTGCTCCGGGCATGTGCTGACCAACTGGCAGGTGCCTTCACTGACATTTTCAACATGTCCTTGATTGTGTCTGTAATACCAACATGTGTCAAGCCGACCACCATAGTCCCTGTGCCCAAGAACACCAGGGCAACCTGCCTAAATGACTACAGACCCGTAGCACTTACGTCCGTAGCCATGAAGTGCTTTGAAAGGCTGGTAAAATGGCTCACATTTACACCATTACCCCAGAAACTCTAGACCCACTCCAATTTGCATACCGCCCAAACAGGTCCACAGATGATGCAATCTCTATTGAACTCCACACTGCCCTTTCCCACCTGGACAAAAGGAACACCTATGTGAGAATGCTATTCATTGACTACAGCTCAGCGTTCAACATCATTAGTACCCTCAAAGCTCATCACTAAGCTAAGGATCCTGGGATAAACACCTCCCTCTGCAACGGGATCCTGGATTTCCTGATGGGCCGCCCCCAGGTGGTGAGGGTAGGTAGCAACACATCTGCCACGCTGATCCTCAACACTGGAGCCCCCAGGGGTGCGTGCTCAGTCCCCTCCTGTACTCCCTGTTCACCCACGACTGCATGGCCAGGCACAACTCCAACACCATCATTAAGTTTGCAGACGACAACAGTGGTAGGCCTGATCACCGACAACGACGAGACACCCTATAGGAAGGAGGTCAGAGACCTGGCCGGGTGGTGCCAGAATAACAACCTATCCCTCAATAATTGTGGACTAGAGGAAAAGGAGGACCGATCGACGGGGCTGTAACGGAGCAGGTTGAGAGCTGTAAGTTCCTTGGTGTCCACATCACCAACAAACTAGAACAGTCCAAACACACCAAGATAGTCGTGAAGAGGGCACGACAAAGCCTATTCCCCCTCAGGAAACCAGAAAGACTTGGCATGGGTCCTGAGATCCTCAAAAGGTTCTACAGCTGCAACATCGAGTGCATACTGACTGGTTGCATCACTGCCTGGTACGGTAATTGCTCGGCTTCTGACCACAAGGCACTACAGAGGGTAGTGCGTACGGCCCAGTACATCACTGGGGCTAAGCTGCCTGCCATACAGGGGAAGGCCCTAAACATTTTCAAAGACCCCAGCCACCCCAGTCATAGACTGTTCTCTCTACTACCGCATGGCAAGCGGTACCGGAGTACCAAGTCTAGGACAAAAAGGCTTCTCAACAGTTTTTACCCCCAAGCCATAAGACTCCTGAACAGGTAATCAAATGGCTACCTGGACTATTTGCATTGTGTGCAATTTTCCCTACTTCTTTACTTATCTATTGTTCACCTAATACCTTTTTTACACTGTTGGTTAGAGCCTGTAAGTAAGCATTTCACTGTAAGGTCTACACCCGTTGTATTCGGCGCACGTGACAAATAAACTTTAATTTGATTTGAAAGAGGGATTTATGACATAAAGATGTTAGCCATCTCACCTGAAAAAAATGTTCCCTCTTCATTGAGTCTTCTAGCAGAGTTTGGACCAGCTCCACAAAGTTATCCTTTGAGGCCTCCACTTCCTTGTCTTCGCTCTGAATATGTACATCACACACAAAACAACCATCTACAATGAGAACTAGGTAATGTAGACTTGCCATTACCAGACTGGTGTGTTTTACACATATTTCAGGTTACTTACCCCTTTATGTGTTGTGCATGAATGGATTCTGTCCAGGTGGGGCTGGATGGTTTTGTAGCCAGCTGGGTTAGACTCCACACCACGACACAATTCAAGAACCAGCTGACACAGAAGATGTATGCATTAATAACAGTTGCCTGAACAATTTATATACTGAGGAAACAAACAGAGTCAAATATGTAACTGATCATGAGTAAACAGAAGATGAGTAAATTGTGATGAGCTATCTTCTGTCAGCATCCCTCGTCTCTGATTCAGAGGGGTTAGGTTAAACGCGATAGACACATCTCGGTTGAATACATTCAGTCGTGCAAATGACTAGGTAACCCCTTACATCATACTTAAGTGGTAGACTTTTTTAAATGTTATTCTCCTGACCCCTACTGCGTACACCATTCCTAACCCTCAACACTTCCACCTGTCTCACCCTCGCTCTCAGTCCCAGGATGAGTTGGACCCTCTGCTTGAGCGTCAGGAGCTCCGGAACCATCTCTGTCACCAGAGTCACAAACTCCTCCAGCTTCCCATACTGCATCACGTTACGCTGCTGTGCCACTTGCCACATGGATGCAGACATCAGACGTAGTGGTGGCACCAGGAGACGCAGGGAGGATAGAGGGAGATGGGGACCTGTCACCAGAGGAGGAATTTAGACAGCTCATGTTAGTACACTCCACTGTTTTCATGTGGCATTTCAGTCTTTGTAAAACAAATTGGCTATATGTTTGAAAGTACAGTGTGAGTGTCAAGTCTCACGGGCAGCGTTTAGACAGGCAGCCCAATTCTGATCTTTTGCCCAACCACATCTTTTCAGGTCTTTTGCAGAGATCTGATTGGTCAAAACACCAATTAGTGAAACAAGATCAGAATTGGACTGCCAGTCCTTTCACATTTTAGCTAACTATTGGTATTTGTCCAGCCGTTAGCTTGCCAGAGTGGCAGGGTCAGGCTTGTCGACGTTACAGACAATAAAAAACATTAACATAACAATTCAACAAACCTGAAAATGTTGTAGGGTCCATTTCCCCATTCACTTGGGGAAACTTTCCAATTAGCTAGCAGGTGCGGCAAAGGGTGATTTTAAACGTTAGCTAGCTAATTATTCATTGCCAGCAAAACATCATCGACAGCTGGCCTGGCTAGTAAACAATGTGCCTCCCTAAGTCATGGTTTGACTATTTTCTGAACTACTAGGCTCGACTTGTCACAACCATTTTAACTAGCAAGTACATTTTTTTTATGCAACCAGAAATGTTTTGAAACGAGTCTCTGCAGCTTTTCTTCAACATGCTCAATTTCTTCCGCATTATGTGAGTCACGTGGTATGCAGCAGAGCCAACCATTAGCTCCAGTGACCCCAACAAGGTGTATCATTTAAAGTATACCACTGGAGGGAGGCAGAAACCTATCAAATGAAAAACGGCGGTCCGTCTCAATTGTTAATCGTGACTTCCTCTCTTCAGCTTCTTGCCTCGCTTTTATCGTGTGATGTTAGGTCATTTGGATATTTGTTTGTCATTTATGTTATTTTTTAACACCAGCAAAACATTCGTGTCGATAGATGCTTAGGGCACAACTGTGTTATTGAGGGGGCGATATAGAATAGGTAGCATTTTTGGGGGCCTCATCAAAAGATCACACACCTTTGTGATACCATGTACAACATACATTGATTGACGTGTTAATATGTCCAGGACGAGTTTGGTTTCCAACCATTCATCGTAATCAATTTACATCCAACCACAGAAAGTCGCATGAGCAATTCAACACAAATATGGATGAAGAAAATGTAAGATACTAAAACCCTTTTAATTAACTGAAACTGTATGGCTAATAATCAAAATATATTGCAATAGTTATACGAATCACAATTATAACACGCAAAAATAATTCATCTTTCCTTTCTCTGTTTCATAATTTTCTTTCAAATTGCACGAGGCAGAATGTGTCTCACTGGAGAAAGCGAGTGAGCGAAACAGCGCCCCTCGTCTCTGTATGTGTAGCCCATCTATCTGATGCTGTCTGGTCAAAAAGAGTATAATATTGTTGCTGCCCATAGCATTGAAACAAGAGGGAATTTGGCCTCCCTTAATAAAGGGGAGACCAAATGAATGGTGAATGGTCCTAGCCCCCCAAAAAAGTGCCAAGGGAAGTTTGGAATTGGCTTCACACCAATCACATCACATCAAAGTCAAATGCCATTGACAGAAAAAAATTGAATTGTTGCGTCTTGTTGTGTTGTTTTCCTCCAGTGGCTAATTAGCTTGCTAAAATTGGCCTTTCCTAAATTTGCCATGGAAGTGAGATAGGGATTTGGACTTGTGGTTTTACTTAATTCTCCGTACTGGACAATGATTATAACGCTAATTCTGATCCAACCATAAATTCCTACATTGTGCCCCTGGCCTGAGAGGATGGAAGTTCAATATGTAGCTAGATGCAGTAGGCTAATGTTAACTATCTGGTTCATCGTTGCCCATGAAAGGAAGTTAGGCTAGCGAGCAACCAGCTTTATCCAGGTAGCCTAGGACAACAAAAACTTAAAGTGTGTACTTTACGACAGCGTCATAGACCTTTGCGGCAACATGAGAGGAGGATGGCATTGGCGTTTCTCTACAAGTAGGGTGAGTCAACATGTTCTTTACACACACACACACACACACACACACACACACACACACACACACACACACACACAGAGAAATCAGTACCATGAATATTTCGGAAACATAGATTTTTTTTTTTTACATGCAATATCCTTTGTGGACTCCACCGGACACATGTTACTCTTTTGTTTTGTAATGTAACAAAGGTGTGGTTGAATTTATTCTGCCACTGTGTCTTCTTATTGTCTCGGACTTAGGCCTATATCACGGTGGCAATGCATATTAACTAACAAGTTATAATTCAAACAATGCAATTATCACAACACATAGGTTGTAATATGGCTTATTTTTCGGGCTTGGCTTTCTCAGGTGATTTTACCCATGCACCGGAATTGGTTGAAACCTATTGTATTTTGCTCTGTGACCCAACTTTCCATAAGGCTTCAAGGTCATGATATCTACCTTTCTCTTAAATGTCATTTGGACTAGATTTAGGCTGGGAGTGTAATAATTGTTGACATTTTTATAATGTGCATTGTGGATAGATGGCAGCATTCACGCAAAACTGAAAGCGCGAACCACTGCATTTAACCATGGCAAGGCGACGGGGAATATGGCAGACTACAAACAGTGTTGTCATTCCCTCCGCAAGGGAATCAAACAGGCACACCTCCAACTCAATCATCAAGTTTGCAGACGACACAACAGTAGTAGGTTTGATTACCAACAATAACGAGACAGCCTACAGGGAGGAGGTGAGGGCTCTGGGAGTGTGGTGCCAGGAAAATAACCTCTCACTCAACTTCAACAAAACAAAGGAGATGATCGTAGACTTCAGGAAACCGCAGAGGGAGCACCCCCCTATCCACATCGACGGGACCGCAGTGGAGAAGGTGGAAAGCTTCAAGTTCCTCTGCGTACACATCACTGACAAACTGAAATGGTCCACTCGCATAAAAGGTGTGGTGAAGAAGGCACAACAGCACCTCTTCAACCTCAGGAGGCTGAAGAAATTTGGCTTGGCACCTAAAACCCTCAAACTTTTACAGATGCACAATTGAGAGCATCCTGTTGGGTTGCATCACTGCCTGGTACGGCAAATGCACCACCTGCGACCGCAGGGCTCTCCAGAGGGTGGTGCGGTGTCACGACTCCCGCCAAAGTTGGTCCCTCTCCTTGTTCGGGCGGCGTCACCGGTCTTCTAGCCATCGCCACTCCACCTTTCATTTTCCATTTGTTTTGTCTAGTTTTCCCACACACCTGGTTTACATCCCCTCATTACTCTACGTGTATATCATCCTCTGTTCCCCCCCATGTCTGTGTGTGTTATTGTTCGTTTCGTTACGTGTGTAACGCTACAGCATGGTTTTGCGCCGGGTATTGTTTGTAACCCGTGGTTTTGTTACTTGTACCTATTTGTGTAATTTGTTGCGCTCGCTTTTTCCTTGGGATAGAGTGTTGTGACGCTATTGTGTCCGGCTGTTTTCCTCTACCTTAATAAAGTGTGCCTGTTCACTCATCTCTGCTCTCCTGCACCTGACTTCCTTTGACCAGTTGCGCACACTCTGACATGCGGTCTGCCCAACGCATCACCGGGGGCAAACTACCTTCCCTCCAGGACTCCAACCGCACCCGATGTCACTGGAAGGCCAAAAAGATCATCAAGGACAACAACCACCCGAGCCACTGGCTGTTCACCCCACTATCATCCAGAAGGCAGGTGCATTAAAGCTGGGACCGAGAGACTGAAAAACAGCTTCTATCTCAAGGCCATCAGACTGTTAAATAGCCATCACTAGCACATTAGAGGCTGCTGCCTATATACATAGACTTGAAATCACTGGCGACTTTAATAAATGGAAAACTAGTCAATTTAATAATGTTTACATATTTTGCATTACTCATCTCATATGTATATACTGTATTCTATTCTATTCTACTGTATCTTAGTCTATGCCGCTCTGACATTGCTCGTCCATATATTTATATATTCTTAATTCCATTCCTTTTCTTAGATTTGTGTGAATTGGGTATATGTTGTGAAATTGTTAGATATTACTTTTTAGATATTACTGCACTGTCAGAGCTAGAAACACAAGCTACACCCGCAATAAAATCTGCTAAACACATGTATGTGACCAATACAATTAGATGTGTAATATTAGAGTGTTCTAGGATATTTTATCCAGTATTAGGATATTTTTAGTGGGACATGGTTGCATGCAAGTTCCTGTCCGGTGTCATGACGTTGGCCTGGGGGTAGGTTTATGACAGTCATAAAAACCTCTTCCCCCCTTTTTCCTCTCTTTACCCTAAAGATGTGACATTTGAAAATCCCTTGGTTAACATAAAGATTCTGGGAACATCAGAAGGTGGGGGGAAATGAACTATATTCTGGTAATCCGACCAATTGAACATATGCGGTGGTACTTAATGAATATGATGTCAGTTCAGTTGTCATCTGAGACATTCTCATCAATGATAGGATGACATAAACTCTACAGTGGAAAGTCTGCACTTTGTAGTTATCGGATTCACATGGAATTGTTGTTCAATTTAAATGTTTGAATATAAAATGATTGGTGAAGAGACTAAATGTAATTTTAGCTTCCAAATGAGAGATTTGGGTTTTCATAAGGTTAGGGCTCTGCTCAATCAGTGGCCCGCCCCTGTGAAGAGACATGGGTTATAAAACTTTTCAAACACACCCTTCTCGCTCCACTATATGAAGCCTTGACGAAAATGTAACCTCCGGTTCTAGGTACGTGAGGTCTGCCACCTCTGCGTTAAAAGGACTAACATCTCAACTACAGAACTAAACCAACCTCAATGTGAGCTTTGGTTGCGAATGGTATGAACTTTGAACTCTTATTCACTACAGAAGTGATACCTCCTAGCTGTTGAGTTAGCAACAGCAGCTGCAAACGTGGGCTAGGAAAGAACAGACAGAGTAACCCGTCTACCACACAACGACGTTACTACAACGTATTCAATTCACCACCAGAGACATTCTTCAAAGGACAAAGGACTTGGTTGGGCAACACGGCCTTCCATCAGCCTCCAACCTACCGAAGCGCAGCTCAGAGTAAATATTTATTGCATTTTCCTTTTCCAAATGGGCAGTAATTTAGAATGCAATAGATACTGTATTTACGATAGAGACATCACTTCTCCCTTTGTTCTTCAGTCTTCCCGCTCTTTCACTCAAACCAATCCCCCTTTTCTTTGTGTAACCAACTGTCATATCTGTTCCGCCCACTAGGGACGTTTTCCTTTATGATATAATTTGTAATCAAGGTATGATTCATTCTTTGTATATGTAATTCTGTGTGATTAGTTAGGTATTTAGTAAATAAATAATTAAACCCAATTTTGTATTGCTGATTCAACTTGTTAGCCAGGGTTCGTGAAGATAACCAAGAATTTACAACTTTCAGATGAGACTGAATTAAGATGACGATTAATATTGACTGCTATTGATGTAAAATATTACTAGGTCTTTAAGAGATTATTCGGAAGATAACAGCTCTATAAATATTATTTAGTGGTGCCCCGACTCTTTAGTTAATTACATTTACATGATTAGCTCAATCAGGTAATATTAATTATGGAGAAAGGATTTTATAGAATAGCATGTCATATCACTTAATCCGGCATAGCCAAAGACACGACACCGGGTTCACAGTTGATGTCCACTATGACATAATTATGACATCATGGTCAACATAAGTTTATCCGTAGGCTACTTTGGCTGCTGCAGTTCAGACAGTTCAGGCAGACTGTGTCCGTGGTTCAGACGTGTTTAGATGGCCTAGCCTAAAATACACATTTCTGCACTTTTTTGTTTTACAACTTGATTCAATGGCAGCTTTGTGTTACAGAGGAAAAAAACATGATCATTTTTACAATGTCTTCATGAACACTGTACGTGCTATGGTGATTTTAACAACACTTAATTGGAAGAATGTCACCAAGAGAAACAAATGGAGGAGGAGGTAAAGGAAGAAGAGGCAGTTGCTCAGCTGAAGAAAGAGAGGAAGGTACGATTGGTCCTCTGGTCATTTGCTAGGTTTTAATCGATCTGTTCTTGTATTGGCTAAATAATGGACTGCTTGACTTGATGTTCCACATTAGGGATAATCATTTATTACGCAAGAGTTTACTTCACCCCTCAGGAATGCAAAAGGACGTCTACTTCCCAATCCTCATCAATTTCATGACGAATCTCACTGATACTGTTGGTATAATCAACATCTTTCAGTATACAACAAACCTGTCTGAACCAGTACAAAACAACTGAACATGTTTACTTGTCTTTATCAGGCAGTGGAAAGTGATTCAGGAGGGAATTTGATCTCCTGTAAGTTTCTGTCAACATTTGATGTGCGATTATTTGATAGAAAGTTTAACATTAAAGTTTGTCATATCGACTAACTAAGCACTTGACACAACATCCTCTCAAAAATAAACATTATTATTTTTTGTATTGAAACAGGTGACCAAAGTACACCTTGCCAAAATGTGCTTGGAAGATAGCGAAAACAGTTCTTCCCATATAGAGATCCTCATCCCGGCCCTTCCTCCCCCTCGCTGACTGGATCAGAGTGTGCCAACATTGCAAGCATCCAGGAACACGTGGTGAGGATGAACGAAGGTCTACTCAAAAAGCCTGGCAGTTTAGTCAACGGGTCAAGACTCCCTACCCCTCATCCACTGAATTTGAGCAGAGCCTGGAGATGTGTGAACACAGAGTTACAACAGCAGAGAATTGAGGGCGAGTGGCAGTGGCACACAACATTACAATATTACTTATTCTAGAAGGTATGTTTACCAACCACATTTCAACTGAGTGCCTGACCCAAATAATCTCATCACTGTTTACATACTCAATTCAGGTGAATTTTTTCCACACATTAAACAGCATTTGACAGTTCCAAGAATGAAAAGATAAAGAACTACTGTTTTTATGGTGAAGAAGGAAGGCAGACACCACATCTATAGAGAACTAAATATGACAAATATTGTGATGTAGTTGAATTCAAAGTATTAATTTGGGGAGATGAGTAGTTAAACATTAGACAAGATTGAGCAACTCTTGTGTTTTGTTTTGAAGTTCCAAGACTTTGTTGCAGAGGGCACATGGAGAGGCTCGACTGACAGATCCTTTTAGTGCCCTCTTTGGGATCACAGAGGGTACAATTCTTAAGGTTCTGGGAGATAAATCCTGCTCTTTTTTGCTCACCTTGATTGACCAAATCTGTGGTCAGAGATGTCGTGAGTCAGGTTAACTCTGACATCTCACTGATCATCTCCTGTTCCAGCTCAGGTAAATCAAGCCCAGTGTTGTGTGATACTGGCAGGCGATATGCCATGCAGGCTGCCCAGAAGGTGGTGTTAGTTATCTCTGCAAAGCTGCGGAGGATTGGAGTCACTGGACAGGCCACACCTCAAGCCAAGACCAATCCATCTAAGTAGAATATGGACATTGAGGCTTCTCTTGCACCGTTGCCAGGAGGTAATGGCTGTTATGGCTGACTCCGAAGAATGTCAGCAAGAATCAATGGATGTGTTTAGAATAATGTTGCACACAAAGTACAAATTTAGGCATCAAGTTGGTGGTCTTAATTGTGTTGGTCTTAATCTGGAACAATACGCATCAGAGAAACAAATCTCTTGAAGAGCCTTATCCTCTGGCTGCATGTTGAGTGAAAAAAGCTCCAGAAATGCAATGTCAACCATTGAGAAACGAGTGTTGACCTGAAGTCTGAAGCTATTAGCTTAGTTCTCATTAGGTCTAGCAGAAGTCTATCTGTACAAATGTCTGCTGGCAGACCTGAGACTTCAAGTAATCTGGCCAGTCAAACAAATCTGCCAGCTATGTCAGAAGAACATTTATCTACTACAATTAATGTGGGTTCTGAGGCCTCCGGAATTATGGAGTTGTTTGTGCGATACACTTCATATCACAAACAATCAGATTTGACAAAAGTGAAAGCTGTCCCGGTGGCACGTTAAAAGGTTGCAGAATATGCTGTTTTACTCTCGAATTTTGGCCACTAAAAGCTCAGATTGAGTCAAAAGAGGAGAATCTAGAGCAAGCTTAAAATGTTTCTTCAAAGGTATTTTTGATCCAGCAAGAGTGAGCCTATGCTTCTAGGGGCCATCTCACCAGAAGTGGCTCTTCATAGAGGTCAAAGCGAAAGTTCCAGACCTATGATGGCTCTTAGCCATCAGATCATTCAGCTTCAACTGGACTCTACCGCTAAGGAGGTTATGAGCACGATTGTGTAATTTTACAAGCCAGAGGTTCCTGAGAATATGTCCCTTTTGGCTATGGTGTTTGTGGACAATGTCAAGGCTTGGTTAAAAGACATCTCTGCCACAAGTTCCTCAACTTCTTTATCTGAGAATTTGTGCGTTGCTTACAGTGCAGTATTTTGGGAACTCTTAGGTCAAACGTTTCATACAAAGGAAGCTAAACAATTGAAACAAGTCCTACACTGAACAAAAATATAAACACAACATGTAAAGTGTTGGTCCCACGTTTCATGAGCTGAAATAAAAGATCCCAGAAATGTTCTATATGCACTAAAAGCTTATTTCTCAAAAATGTTGTGCACAAATTTGTTTACATCCCATGTTAGTGAGCATTTCTCCTTTGCCAAGATAATCCATCCATCCGATAGGTGTGGCATGATTAAACAGCACGACCATTACACAGGTGCACCTTGTGATGGGGACAATAAAAGGTCACTTTAAAATGTGCAGTTTTGTCACACAACACAATGCCACAGATGTCTCAAGTTGAGGGAGCTTGCAAGTGGCATGTTGACTGCAGGAATGTCCACCAGAGCTGTTGCCAGAGAATTGAATGTTCATTTCTCTACCATAAGCCACCTCCAACGTCATTTTAGAGAATTTGGCAGTACGTCCAAACAACCTCACAACTGCAGTATGGCGTCGTATGGGCAAGCTGTTTGCTAATGTCAACATTGTGAACAGAGTGCCCCATGGTGGTGGTGGGGTTATGGTACGGGAAGGCATAAGCTATGGGCAATGAACACAATTGCATTTTTTGATGGCAATTTGAATGTACAGACATACCGTGACGAGATCCTGAGGCCCATTGTCGTACCATTCATCCACTTCAGCATAATAATGCACGGCCCCATGTCGCAAGGATCTATACACAATTCCTGGAAGCTGAAAATGTCCCAGTTCTTCCATGGCCTGCATACTCACCAGACACGTCACCCATTTGAGCAAGTTTGGGATGCTCTGGATCAACTTGTATGACCATGTGTTCCAATTCCCTCCATATATACTGTTGGATTCAATTAATTTCCATTGTATTTTTACAAAAACAGTTGAGTGTAACTCATTTGGTTAAATGTAATGCCAAACAAAGTGTTCATGCTGCTTGAGATGGAACCCTGGATAGGATAGTACACCCTCTGATTATCACTAGAGCATTAGAATGTTAAATAAGTAGTTCACTAATCAGAAGTTCAACAAATACGCTTTTTATTTATCAGTTTGCATTTGGTTCAGCATTGTCAATATTGAGTGAACACTGTAAATATAGGCTCAGTTGATTGAAAGATAATTGATACAATATGGACCTGCAGGGGACCTGTAACATGATGTATTTGAGAGTTCTAGGACAAAAAGAAATACGATATGCAGGAGGAAAAAAAAGTATGTGTAAACAGTAGCCTACATAAAAATTGCCAACATCTCTGACATAGAATATGTAACACACAGCCAGGACAAGTTGAGAGATCATTCTGAAAACAATGTACTTCCTGCCTTACTACATGCTGCCTTCAGAAGTAAAATCTCACCAGAGATATGGATTGTCTGGCTAGCGAGAACATTAGATTCACATTATTCCTAAGCGAGAACATTACATTCACTTTATTCTTAAGCGAGAACATTACATTAGATGAACTTTATGCCTAACATTTTGGGGAAAATAACCTCAAATTATATCTAGACTAGAGAGTTCAATCTGTGAAAGTCAATCCTGAGATTCATAGAAGGAAATGTTTATCTCTGATAAACAATTCGGAGTAGTAGGGGATGGTAAAGCATCACTCTGACAGGGGCCTCTACTCTAGCTCACATAGCTCAGCAGTGGTCTTAAAACAATGAAGCCAAAACCCAGGATAGAGGGGCTGAGTGAATTTAGTCTGGACTCTGTGCAAGAGGGTCATTTTGTCCGAAACACTGTAGAAGGACAGAGTGCCCGCCTGGTGATCAAGATACACTCCTACTCTGGAGGACTGAGGGCGTGCCACTTCAGTCTTGACATTATTATGTCGGAAAAAGTAACCATTACTACAGCACTCTAAACTCCAGGACTTGTCATTGTGTCCGAATTGACAATCGTCCGCAGGCCCTGATCGGCTGATGTCTTTATATGAGACGCCTGCATAAATCTTCCACCCACTCCACTCCACCTCCCAGTAACAGCGCCCAGACAGACCTTCCCTGCACAGCACCTGACACAACTGAGTGAATCTGTCTGGACGGCTGGGGTAGGAGTAGCCTTTGCGCTTCAGTTTCACCTTTCTGTTTAGCTCAGACAGAAAGAGTTGTCTGTATAATGTGTGTGGGTCCAGGGTGAGCCGACAGGAATCTGAGGGAAGAGAAATGAAGAAATACAACTATGATATGAGTGTGGTTGAGTATCATTGGAGATACGACTGTTAGAAAATTCAGGATAAAGGGACTCACATTGTAAGAAGTCGGCTCTGGTCTTGGGTTCGGGAGGGTGTAGAACATCTACTAGATTCACTGAAAACACACAATCACACACTGTAAAAGACGAACTGAAATCCCGTCAAAGTATACAGGTGAAACTCTCATTTCTAACCTACCTCTGGTGGAAATTCTGCACCATTCCCTCTTCAAGACGCCCTCTAGTTTCTCTCTCAGGTTAGACACAGCCTCACTCACATCCTCAAAGTGCGGAAGAGGACGGACAGCGATGGTGGGCAAATCTGAAAATACACTGGGACTGGCGAGAGACTGATAACTCTGCAGAGCGAGAGAGAGCACATAGCCACCAGAAAATGATTAAATAGTCAATCGTCTGTGCGCAAACTAATAAATTCCTCAAATGAAGCACTTTGCTTTTCTACGAGAGGCATTAGTTTAAGTCGGCGAGCTAAAGAAACAACATTCTACTCACTACTTTAGATAGCTACAAAGGCTTTGGTAAACCCACCCCAGAATAACGAGTTCCTTTTGCAATAACAAACGGATGGTCCCTCAGTGTAGCTACCTCCAGGAAATGGATGTGATCCTCTGTGTGTGCGAGCTTCTCCAGCTCAATCCCTCTCATTTTCAGCTCAGCGATCTCCTGCTCCAAGCGCTCCATGAGGCCTTCAGCTTGACTCACAGCTGTATACTCCTGGGCTACAATCAGCTCCTTCATCTCAGAGCGCCTTCGCTCAACGGAGTCAATCAATTCTGTGAAGATCCTCTCACTTTCCTCCACTGCCGCCTGTGCAGAGCGCTGTTATGAGACCGACAAAGACAAGAGAACGGTTCATGTTAAAAAAAACTACCATCTCTCTAACTTGGAGCCCAGTGGGATTGGAGTGGCCTTTAACTGTCTGACTGGTTAAAAAGCAGTGAAATGGGTCGTGATTCCAGGTTGTCTTTGTTGCAATTATACTGTGCGTCTAAGAAGATTGATATATCATACCAATGTGGTTCCTGAGATATCAAACACTTCTCCAGGCAGTGTGGGATCTGATCATCTGTGCAACTCTACTGCAACAAAAACGACACGGTCGATCTTCTCAGATCAATACTCACACTGAGAGACTCCACAGCCTTTTGCACTTCCTTCAACTCCTTCTCCCTCTCCTGGACTCTCTGCTTGACCTTCTGCTGACTCAGCCCGATCTGCTTCTGTGGACAAAAACAAACAGTATTTATTTGACATTTTGCAGGATGAAATCTCTTGAGATGCACCGTCTCATTTTCAAGAGTGTCCAAATGAAGAAAAAAAAATCTAACAAACAATACTTAGAAACAAGACAATAATAAAATAATAATTCAAAACGTACAAAAAAAAATCTAAATGTAGTTGTACAACTACTAATAGCCCTACAACTAATAAAAACTACTGCTACAACTACTATACAACTAATGAAACTAAGGATAATATATACATACATATTTACTAATATCTCCACATGGTGATGTTTCTAATAGTTAAAAACACAAACAGTTTGTTCTTGACATTTTATAAAAAAGGGCTTTCTTAAATTCACTGTGTGAATTTAATGCCCTGATTTCTAGAGGTAGAGTCATTTGGGACTTTACATCGAAAAGATCTCACTCCAACCTCACGATGTACACTTGGAATGTGTAATTGCTGCTGAGTCGTGTATAGTGTCTTGTATAGTTCGGTGTTCCTTTATACACACAGGGAAATCTAAGTTGATACATTTAAAAAGTAAATTGGTACCAATGCAGTGGTCTTCTAGTTGGGAATGGCCATGTACTGTTATAATCTCCCCACGGCACCGCAAGAAGATGACTGGCCACCCCTCAGAGCCTGGTTCCGCTCTAGGTTTCTTCCTAGGTTCCTGCCTTAGTTTTTCCTAGCCACTGTGCTTCTACATCTGCATTGCTTGCTGTTTGGGGATTTAGGCTGGGTTTCTGTATAGCACTTTGAAAACATCTGCTGATGTAAAAAGGGCTTTATAAATAAATTGGATTGAAATAAATTTGATTGTTAAGACTTCCTCTTCTAATTATAATGTGGGAAAGTGAAAATATTGAAACTATCGACCAAATAATTTAAAAGTGTTGAATACTTCTCCTTGCCATTATTATTTACAAGACAAGATGTGTCTAACATATGGTGGGGGTTCCTGGGCCACCGATTTGCCCGGGAGGGTGTTCCTCTGCAAGAAAAGGTTGAAGAGCCCTGCTCTATTCATCAGGTTAAAATATTTTGCAGATACAAGCAACTGTCCAAGATGATTTTAACACTTTACAAAAAAAATGGTTTCTAGCAAATAATTTGGTTTTAAATCAAACAGTCCTATATCAATCATGCTGTTCGGTACATGGCAAATAAACTCCACAGCTGGCAATTTCAAAATTGATGCACCTAATTGAATAATGCTTGGAAGTGTTGATTGGTTGAAATATCTTGGTTTGAGGATTGATTCTTAGTTATCTTTTGGAAAGCATATTGTTTATATTATTAACTACAAGCTTGGCTTTCCATACAGATCTTAGAATTGTTTTACTGTATCCATTAGAAAGACCTTAGTCTAGGATAGGAAGCAGCAGTTGGGTTACTATGGTGACATCATCTAGCAAAACACAACCAAGACCTACCTTACTGTAATTTCTAACAATATTTGCTAATTAATTATTGGATGCCATTATAAAAGACACATCATTGCACAATGTATGACTCACTAAATCAACTGTCACTCCTAATTAGAAGACAACTGCATTGGTACCAATTTATTTTTCAATGTATCAACTTAGGTGTTCCTAATATATACAGGGAAATCTAACTATACAGCCTATTAGCTAGAAAGGTAACTCCAAACACATTTTCGCTTAGACGTGTGTTGGCAAAAATGTATGTCCATGTCAAAAAAGCTTACCAGCAGCACTTGCCGCACTGGTAGCCTATACGCGGTTGCTTTTTCAAAGCCTGTGTCAGATACTCCAGTGAGTGTAATTGACTCCAATGAGTGTAATTTACTCAATATTAGGATTTGAGAATATATTTTTTTAATAAATATTTTCACTGACCCCATACAGTACCTAGAACCCCCGGTTGAATACTTCTGGTATAGAGGACTGTATCATTAGTGAAAATGTGAATTCTGACAAATTAGAGACTATTCATTTATGAATATAGGGCAAAGAAGTGGGTCAATACTAAGCCTTGAGGTACTCCTCTACTGAGTGAAAGGAGTTCTGATTTGTGTTCTATGAAAACAGTGTTTTCTATTGCTAAGATAGGCGTGGAAACAGTTTAGTGATCTTTTAGTGAAACCAAACTTTTTAAGTTTTCCTAGTAACATTGATTGAATGATCAACTAAATCAAATAAAGATTTGGTCAGATGAAGAATTTGTATATCGCAGTAAGTTTCAGTAATATTGTAGTTGTAGTAGAATGGTTGGGTCTAAAGCCAGATTGAAAAGGGTAATATTTTATTTATCTAGGTACTGATATATTTTGGAATGTAATAATTTCTCACAGATTTTTGCTATTGAACAGATTACTATAGGTTAGAGTTTCCACTTTAATGAAGAGGGGTCTTGACTGAGCTACATGGTATGGATGTGATGTGACAATACAAATCTGTCTCATATTCCCATCTAAATGTGATTTTTCCATCACAATAACTGTAATATTAGCTTGATTCTCACCTGTTTCTCCATCTTTTCAGCTGTGATTGAGACTGTATCATGGCCTTTATGTTCATCCATGGTACACAGATAACAGATACACTGCTGGTCGGTCCGGCAGAAAATCTCCAGCAGTTTGTCATGATGAGAGCAGATATTGTCCTGCAATTGTGTGGTGGCTTTGATCAGCTTGTGCTTCATCAATGGAGCTATATTATAATGAGGCTGGAGATGAGTCTCACAGTAAGAGGCTAGACACACCAGACATGACTTGAGAGCTTTCTGCTTTCTTCCATTGCAGAAATCACATTCCACATCTCCAGGTCCAGCAAAGCACATAGCAGGAGGAGTAGGCTGGAGTCCTATCTTCCTCATGTTCCCAACCACCATGGCTAGCAAGCTATTCTTCATCAGAGCCGGCCTAGGTGAGAAAGTCTGTCTGCACTGGGGACAGTTGTAGGCGCCCTTTGGATCATCCTTATCCCAGCAGTCCTCAATACAATTGCTACAGTAACTGTGTCCACAGTTGATAGTGACCGGCTCCTTCAGTAAATCCAGACAGATAGAGCAGCAGAACTGGTCCTGGTCCAGGAGAACTCCCTGCTCAGCCATTTTAGCTATCACTCACAAAGACCAATAACTGGAAAGACAAAGGCACACCCCGGCAGAAATGAAAAAATCTAGGTAGACGTAAAATGTATCTCCCAGTCCAGCAGTTGAACTAGTCTAATTGGAATTCAATAATTCCATTTTTACCAGTCGTGATTTCAATATAAGACATCACAATTCAAATATAATTGTTGATAACCGACTAGCAGCGAGAGATCGATCCGAGATCGGAAGGGGGACATAATTATGCGCGACACAGGAAGTATGCACACCAACATCCGGCTGATCTAATTATTTTCTTTCTTAAAATATTTGGCGGTTTGAGGAAGACATTCGTAAAAATTGGCCTGCGTAATGTCGAGTAACTACATATTTATGGTGTTCATTTATTTTTTTTATGTCGTTAACTATATTTGTATCCTTTGTTAAATTTCGACGACGGTAAGGCGCATTACTAACTAGCCATGTTTGCTTTCTGTTTCTGCCCAACTAGCTAACTAATGTTAACGCGTTAGCTTTCCTCGTATCTGTAACGTTTTCAGTCTTCTGCTAACTAGCAGCTAGTTTTTAGATCTAAACGTTTGCAGCTCGCTGGAAATATGTCGAACATTCAGAGAACGAATGGCAAATATCTGTGGTGGTCGCTTTTGGGTCTTGGATTTCAACCTGAAGTCGCAGTATCATCAGGGGCCAGCAAAGCCAATGTCAAACACATCATTCTTGGCCCGTACGTGTTGATTGTCGTGGTAACAGTTAACAGTACAACATCAGTAGTGCAACCCTGTTTCAATCCAGTGAGAAACTGGCAATGGCATGACATTTAAAATAAACTAATAGACAGAGACAGACGGACTCTATTCTCTCAGGTCAGTCAAAAGCCTGTTTTGACACCAGTTTCTGTCTCTCACCAACAGAAATATGTTTGACAAACCAAACAAGGATGCGTTCTACATAGTTACCCATTTCCTGTTAGAGAAACTCAACCCCACCCGCTTCCACGATACATACAGGTGATGGTCCCATTCCCAGCTTGTTTTTCTTCACAATTTTGTAATGTTCTGCAATCATGTAATATGCTGGGTTTTGTATGCAGGCATTGCTGGCCGGTGTTGGACCACAAAGCAGATGCTGAATTCCGTAAGGTGACCTATGCTTGGCTGCGAGATCTGATGGTAAGGATTTGGCATTCATTTCATATGTACAGGATTTGACATACTTGTTGTAGCAGATGTATACTGTCTGTAAGTACGGCTCTTAATCAGGTCTAAAGCATTTGAACTTGATCTGTGCTTTCAGGATGAGCAGGGCAGCACAATTCCCAAAGTGGTGGCGTCACTGTTCCTCTCGCCTGGTGGTCCCAAGTTCGTCAACCTGATGCTCCATCTGGCCAATTATGTTGAGTTTCAGGAGATGCAGACATTTTCTACAGGTAGGAAGGCCAGAGAGGGGAAGGCGATGTGGGAAGGTTGACTCCGCCCAAAATCTGTACATGAAAATAAGACCACGAAGTGAGGAATAATTGTATGGAGGTCAATGAGTGTGGAATTGAACTTTTTAATGTTAATTTGCTACGTGAAATTAATATAAGTTTCGTAATGAGATTTTTAAGAATGCACTGATAAGTGGATCCACATGGCATTTCAGCAACTTTGAAAAAAAATGACTGTCGGAGTTGTGCCTGTTGTTCACACACGTATCTGCCCTCTCTCATTGGCTAGAATGCTACCACCTGATCTCGCCTGCCTTCCATCTTTGAGGACATGTATTCCCATTGTGAGAGCAGTAACTCTACTATCTTGTCAAATAGATCATCTTTGGGAAGGCCTATGTATGACTAAGGTTTGGGCTAAAAGGCATACGCCATCGATTTTCTTCTGCCTGTGAATTGCAAGCGTCTGTCTAGTTGTTTTTCAATGTGTGTTATTAGATGGCACGTGGGTCCCAGAGGCGGCGGCAGCCCCTGCCTCTTCTGTGCAAATGGCACTGAAGCGGTTTCAGCTGGTCAAGACCAGATTCCTGAGGGGAGCTGTAGAGCAGGACCGGATCTTGCATGAGTACGAGAGGCAGGCCCAGTAAGTCACAGGCAACTGTACAAACCACAAGCATTGGATATGTTTCAGATATTTTTCAATGCCTAGAAAAGTATCACATTTTTGTTGACAATTTCAGTTGGATAAAAAAAACAGATCCTTTCATTGGGTAGGTATCATGTGATTCTGACTAATTAGCACAGGTGCAAATAATGAGCAGGCAATCAAGCCTTACTATAAAACATGGTCACAGAGGTTGAGTTTATATACTCTGAATGTCTTGCTTTTGTCGGTCAACTGGGCTGTGTATTCACAGGCAGCTAATTATTTCCCCTAATTTATATTCTGCCCAATCAGATTAGCTCTGAAACAAAGCTGATGCGAAAACATCAGATTTGGGCTGCCTGTGTAAACACAGCACTGTTGGTTCTTTTTTAATTGGCCTAGTTTTGCCCTTCTACGTCTGTGTCCTTCTCTTGTAGATCTCAAGTGAAGTCTCTGAGGGATTTGAGGGCTGAAGATGCAAAGTATAATGATTTGCTCAAGTATGTATGAGAGATTCCATCTATCCTTCAATTATTTTTTTGTTGTCGTTGCTCTGTTTTCAGTTACCTTTTGGCATAAAACACTGCTCAAAGTGCCAATAAACAATGGCAGTTGGTTAAATTCTTTATTTCCCCCGCACAGGCGTCACAAGAATGAAGCTGACAAGGAGGAAACTCTTCAAGCTGAGAAGATTCAAAAGGTTTTTCCTTAATTTCATAACTGTCTAGTTCGTCAAACATCACTGGAAACTGACATTCCTTACATTTCTATCTGCAATGTTCTGACCCTTACACCTCTGAATGAACAAACCCCAGGTGCGCTCCCTGTGGTCATCCATCGACGGAGTGCTGTCCACCCTGGAGGAGGAGCGGCGCGTGTTGGAGTGTGTGATCGGGGGAGGTGTGGACCAGTACACCCTGGACGGGACGGGCCTGGCCCTCAAAATCCCCCGGGTTCTGCTGGAGCGGATAGAGCAGTTATCCCACCTGGTGAGAAGCACAAAAAATGATATCGTTGCCTTTTTAGTTTAGTGGGTGATGGTGCATTTGGAACTTGATCCATATTTCAGTGCAATGTTAACCAAATCTTTCCTTGAGTACTCTGATGTTCTAGAACTAGCACAACTGATTAAATTAACGAGTAGTGATTAGTTGACCAATTGAATCTGGTATGCTAGTGCTGGAAATTCATAAAATAAGTGGAACTTGGCCTCCCGGGTGACACAGTGGTTAAGGGCGCTGTCCTGCAGCGCTGGCTGTGCCACCAGAGACCCTGGGTTTGGCCGGTAGGGATATCCTTGTCTCATCGCGCTCCAGTGACTCCTGTGGCGGGCTGGGCGCAGTGCGCACTAACCAAGGTTGCCAGGTGCACAGCGTTTCCTCCGACACATTGGTGCGGCTGGCTTCCGGGTTGGATGCGCGCTGTGTTAAGAAGCAGTGCGGCTTGGTTGAGTTGTGTATCGGAGGACGCATGACTTTCAACCTTCGTCTCTCCCGAGCCCGTACGGGAGTTGTAGCTATGAGACAAGACGGTAACTACTAACAATTGGATACCACAAAATTGGGCAGAAAAAGGGGTAAAATTCACACACAAAAAAGAAAATAATAATTGTAAAAAAAAATAAGTCGAACTTGAAGGGGGTACTGCTCTAGTCTGCGTGTTTATCACTAAGCTGTGTGTTGTCAGTCGAGTGTGGGCAGTGTGTACGAGGCAGACCAGCTGAACCTCCTCAGCATGCTGGAGCTGCTCCACCAGGCCCTAGGCCTCCTGGTGGAAGAGAGGGTCAAGATGGCAGGACACACCCCCATTGCTCAGCTCCACCCCCTGCTCCTGCAGGAGAGAAACCTGCAGATGGCCCGTGCCCTGGAGGACCTCCGACTCATGAGGTGCGATAAAACATTTTTAAACCCATCTTGAACTGTAGTAATAAAGCTCTTTTAAAACGGTGTTGCTCCTTTCTCCTTGGTATCACTGCATCCCACTGTCTCTCTCTTCGTCCAGGAAGAGGATTTCAAAGGAGGAAATCCCCGAGGTAAAGAGTGTCATCAGGAAGTTGGAGACGGAGTGGGACCAGAAGTGGGCAGACTGTCTGAAACGCACGCCGCTGACCTTGTTTCTCAACGAGGATCCTGTAAGTGCCTCTTAGGGTTTGTGACCTGGATGTATTAAATGGAGGCTCTGTCCATATATAACCAGTAGCCCTTACCCTCCTGCAGGCTAGTGCTATTCTACTACGGCGACTGTAATCTTTAACTTTACTGACTTTATTGTCCTCTTGGAGACGTTTTGTTGCAGTGTCATGTACATGTTTTAAAGTGGCATTAAATACAAAACAAATTGACAATACAACTTTAATAACAGTTACATACTAATAAAAAGAGACTAGGCTGCTGGCCTTACTGGGTCGATAGGAACATTAGCCCAAGCAATTTAGGAGATTTTATCACACTTGGCACTAATTGTCCAGTTCTGTTCTTCCTGCCGGGTGGTACCCTATACCTGCGGCCAGGGGTGAGTAGTTCAAAGTCCAGGTACAGGGGGTGGCTTGAGTCTAAAATAATTGTGTGAGCCTTGCGGAGGGCCCTGACCTAAAAGATCTCATCCAGGCCTGTCTGTTTGACTCCATGTACCTTACTTGCTGTGGTGATAATCCTTCTCTGCATATTTCTCTGGCTGACAGTGGCATGACAGTGGCATGCCAAACCATGCCAATACAAAAAGTAAAAACTCTCAAAAGATTTGAAAGTCAGTCTAGTACAGTCAACCTTAAAATATCCCAGATTTTTGAGAAAGTACAGTCTGACTCTTTTTGTAACTCAGGTCTGTACATTAAATCCACTGTAGCTTATTGTCCAAGAGGACACCCAGATATTTGTATTCCTCTACAGTCTCTTATGTTCTGACCTCTGATAGATGTTGCAGTGGTAGGTGTTGTGTGTAGATCTCTTTGGTCTTGTTTTTATTGAGGACCAAGTGTGATTCCTCACTCTACCAACTCCTTTAGGACCGGACCATGGTGTTTCTCATCCTGCAACAGGCTGATCAAGGAAGTGTCTGTCAGGATGGGAACTAGTACAACTATTAGTGTACAAGAGTGGGGTCAAAACGTATCCCTGAGGAGAGCCTGTGTTTGTGGTGCGTGTGTCTGACACGTGGGGTCCTACTTTGACCCGCTGTGACCTCTGGCTCAGGAAGTCCAACAGCCCCTCCCCCATCTAAAGAGAAGTCTCTGGTTGATTGTGTTGAAGGCAGAAAAAAAAGTCAGCCAACAGAACCCTGACATGGGATTTGGCACCATGTTGAGAAAAGTAAGAATGGCATCATCAACTCCTTTGCTGGGCTGATAGGCAAACTGAAACGGGTCGAGGAACTTCTGGGTGGAGCTTAGAATGACTTTTCACAATTTTCTCAAAGCATTTGATTACTAAGGATGTCGAGGCCACAGGACAGTAGTCATTCAACACAGCGGGATTAGACGTTTCTCTGCAATACTGGCACATGTTGCTGGTTGAGCGAGGTTTGGAGAATGTCTGTAAAAACACCAGCCAGATGTTCAGCGTCCACTTATTTTGTCTGGGCTTTTGTTGCATTTCCTGAACTACTTCAAAAACATCTGCCTGTTGAACAACAACCCTCTCAAACATATTTATAATGACGCTTCCATTTGTTTTACCTCCGACACGAGGTCGTCAGATTCAAATCTTGTGAAGAATACATTCAGTTCATTGGCCGTGTTCTGGCCCTCATGTCTCCCAAGGTCAGCATTGGTTTTCCCCTAGCCGATGTAGGGGGCACAAGCCGTGGCGTTAATCCCTTGCCAGGCCACCCTTGAGTTTTCTGAGGAGAGGGTCTTCTCCACCCCTTTGCTTGAATGCCTCCTTGTCCACCAGTATCTCTTTTGATCTCAACTTGTACATCTCTTAAAGCCTGTCTATTACACTCGTAAACTGCCTTCCTATTAAGTAGTGATTTCTTTTTTTGATACCCAAGGCCTATTGTTCAGGATGCTTTTTCAGGTTTTAGTAGGCGCAACTGACTCAACACAAGTTTACATAGTCTGAAACGACATCTGAGCGCTCCTCAAGATCAGAGTTGCTGTCCTCCAATACCTCCCAGTCAAAACAAAACACCCTTGGAGACAAGTGATACTGTTGTCTTTTCAGATCTGTGACAATTTTAACTGGGTTTCTCCCTCTCCAGGGTTGGCCGGAGGTAGTCAACATTGTGGTCTGATGTCCCCAGGGGAAGTCTGGTGGTGGCAGAGAAATCATTTGGTATTGTCCCATAGCCCAAATCAAGAGTCTTATTTTTTTCTAGTGTGACATTTCACATACTGGTGGTACGTGCACAGGACCTTGCGCGAAGTACAGTTGTTAAAATCACCTAAAATGTGGGTGCGTCGGGGGAGATGGATTCTGTTTTCTGTGACGACAGATTATAAATTATTTCTGATGCGTTTTCTGTATTAGCTTTTGGTTGTAAGTACACACTGGTCACAAACAATTGGGGGAACTCACGGGGCAGATGGTAGGGTCGCAGTGACACGGAAAACAGTTCAATGTCGGGGGTACATAGATCTTACCAGGATTAATTTACACCACTGGTCCCTGACAAGCAGGCAGACACTCCGCCGTGAGGTTTCCCTGTGACGGTCAGATCACGGTCCGCTCTGACCATTGTGAAGCTGGCCGGCTCTACTTCCCTGTTCGGGACTTTGTCGTCCAGCCAAGTCTCAGTAAACGGCAGCAAACAGGCCTTTCGGTATTCGTGTAGGAAGTGCAGATTCGCTGACACCTCATCCGCTTTCCCCTCAGTGACTGGGCATTGATCAGCAAGGTGGTGGGTACATAAAAAAAAGTATTTGTCTGAACCCTGTTTTCCACGTTTGTAATCCACTCGCAGACAATCAGGGATTAGATTGGCCATTGAGATATCCATCGCGTTTGAGTTGCACTGTAGTAGGAACTCTGCTGTATTAGATTTTGCTGCCACCAGCGTTTTCATAATTTAGTCTGTTAGTAGCGATCAACAAGATAAGTCCAACACCCCACCACTGTAAAGCCATTGTTGACAGATGGTTTACAAGCAGAGGGAACAAATTAAAAACTCAAGAACGCCACACCAAACATCACACATTGCGGGATGCAACAGAGCCATGCCCCCTCTAATCTCTCTCTCTCTCACCATTCAGGCCCTTGACTTTCTGTGCCCCATGGCTCCTCTGTCCTTTGAGCCGGCCACAGAAGCCAGTTTTAAATCCAGCGTTTTCTCCCAGTATCCGGCGACGCTACCCAGTGAGTAGAGGGAAACAAAATATTTCCACTTCTAAGTTGCTTTATTGTTTAACTGCATATTTTAACAATTGTTACTTTTTTTCTTTTTAACTTAGAATTTTCTGAGGAGAAGCTTGCGGAGACTGACTCCATTCCAATGGATTCTGCCCTCAAACGGTATATTAATACTCGGCCTACCTTGTTTTCATTGCTAATGTGCAACTAGTAGTCTGATTCCTCTGTATTGTTGTTGATGGGAGGCAGATACCTGGGCAGTTCTGAGCTGTGCTCTGTTCGTCACTAGTCCTCCCTATAGCATACCTGCTCTCTGATGACCGGGGCGAGTTGAGTGAAATCGCAACGGACAGATACGGAGCAGATAACAATTATCCTGTCTTGTTCTTTTTAAAAAAATATATATTTTTTTTACCATGAACTTCATTTGATGCACAGAAGTCTTTATAACGTCTCTTTATGAACAGCCTTTGCCCTCTAGCCGTTGAGAGGGTTGCGTCTCGTCTTCCTAGTGTGGTCTCTTCCCCACTGACTCCCCTCCATGCACTTTGTGAAACTCCTCTGGCTGTCCCTGTCAAAGCTCCCTCACCAAGCCCCCTGCCGGTATGTGATGTGCACCAAGTGTCCTATTCCATGTTCAGTTCAGACCAGTGGATGCTGCTGAGTGGAGGTCGGCTCATAATAATGGCCCGGAACAAAGCAAATGGAATGGCATAAAACACCTTAACCAGGTGTTTGATGTATTTATCATTCCACTGATTCTGCTCCAGTTATTACCACAAGCCCATTCTCCCCAATTAAGATGCCACCAATCTCCTGTGGTTCAGACTCAGTCGGAAGGTTTAAAAAAAACTATTTACATTTTTTTTAAAGGCTCATTGTTTTAGCATATTTCAATGTTTTAATATTGCTTTTCATTTTTAAAGTATTTTGGCCCATGTTACTCCTGCACACAAATGTCCTTAATTCATGTTTAATCTCTTGTGGCAATCTTTCCTTATAGGCCAGTGTAAGGAAGACTCCTTGTGCATCTCTAAAGATGTCTGCGGTGAAGAGAGAGGCTCAGATCCTGGACTCTGAGTTTGACAACTTGGCAAATCAGGTACAGTTTCCATACATTTCCTCACTTGAACCACAATGCAGAATGAGGGCTGACCCTTCTAGTCATTATTTTGGTAGTTGTTGGGAGGCAGATACCTGGGCAGTACTGAGCTGTGCCCTGTCCGTCACTAGCCATCCCTATAGCATACCTGCTCTCTGATGACCGGGGCGAGTTGAGTGAAATCGCAACGGACAGATACGGAGCAGACAACCGTTATCTGCATAGACATGACTGATTTGAGTCACCGAAGAAGGTAGTCTTATGTACCATGCTGCTTAACATGCCTATTTTCAATTTCCTTACTAAGCGTGTGTATGTATTAGTTTGCAGAGGCTGTGACCACCAGCCCTGGTAATGGAAGTTTACAAGGACTTGCGCTGGGTGATTTACTGTGCAATCTTGGCACAGACCCTTTCTCCACCAGGAAGCAGATTCCACGTACCCCAGAGAGTTTGAGTGCGTATTGAACCTTATTTGATTATGTACTTTGAAAGGCAGAATTAGTTTTGCTTTTTGTTGGGCAGAGGAGTAATGGTTTTTTTTTTATTATTAGTTCTAGATGTGAGGAGTTCCTGGCGAAGGGCAGTGGAGGAAGGAGAGGCTCAGAAGGCCCGTCTGTCTGATAAGTTTGACGGCGACGGCATCTTCAGGCACCTCACGGCCCTCTGCGAGGTACAGGAGACCTCCCTCAGCCCCGACGTGCACTCGCTGAGCACAGGCCTGGATCCCACCAATGCCGGTTGCAGTACTGCAGCCCCCGAGCAGGCATCGCTCATGTCTACCCTGCCCTGGGACTGCTCCAACACGGAGGCTCTCCACAGCCTGAGCAGTAGCGACGTGATCCAGTTCAGAATCGACCAAGAGGCGATCCCAGAGCAGTTCAGTATAGATCAGGAGACTCTCCCCGAGCTGCCGGGCAACGACGGCAGCTTCCTGAGCTCCAGTGACACATCCAACACAGAGGAGGAAGAGCTGCTCCTCCCCCACATCCCCTCCCTCCTTCCCACAGAGACTGAGCCGGCCCTGCTGGTCTCAAGCAGGCGTCTGGACAAGATCCAGCAAACCTTCAGAGAGGCCTCCTCCATGGACCGACACCAGGGGGCACAAGAAATGTCTCCCCCACAGCATGACGAGAGGAGCCTGGATGCCAGAGACTGGCTGATGGCAATGTCACTGGAGACTGCAGCCACAGTTGGCGCGACAGACAAAGTATTTTCTCTGGATCTGGACACTCTAGAGAGCCCTTCACCACCAAGAAAAGAGCAGTTTAGCCTCTCGCAACTCTTAACATTCTCCCCCATAGAGGACCTGTAGTGCCTCCAGAACATTTATTTTATATATATCTTTTTTTCTTTTTTAACTTGGACTTTATAGACTACCTGAACTATCTTCTAGTTTCTCACTTTTTCACAATTAAGTCTAACCAACTTCACTGCACATGCAATTCAAATATTTGTACCTATGTGTGCCATAGTTGTGTTCCAATCCTTTTTTCTAAGAAACTAATATGAATTGTAAAATATTGTTAATAAATGGTCTAGATAGTTAAATTTCAATCTGTTTAATAATTATTTTTCTATGTGTGCATTTCCTGGGCCTGTGAAGGCCGAGTTTACAATTGCATTAAGTTTTTATTTTCTTGTTGGGTGTAAACTATAACATTTTCTGATGGTCATTGGACTTTTCAATTGATGAAATGTCTACTTGATTTTTTTTTAAAGTATCGATTAAGTGCAGTAGACGGTCTTAGGCTATAGAAGACAGCCAAAGTGTTGGTAGCTTTGAGATTTCACTAAATAAATACAGTAGCACTCCTAAAACCTTTGACTAGTAGTGTATAATGACTGCTGTACTATTTAAGGTTAATAGAAAACCTACTCAGTAAAAATAAAATAAAAACCCTTGAATGTTTTCTATATTGTAGAATAATCGTGAAGACATCAAAACTATGAAATAACACATGGGATAATGTAGTAACCAAAAAAGTGTTAAATCAAAATATTTGATTAGGTAATTCAAATATCCACTCTCTTCCTTGACAGCTTTGCACACTCCTGGCATTCTCTTAACCTGAAATGCTTTTCCAACAGTCTTGAAGGAGTTCCCAGAACGTTCTGAGCACTTGTTGGACCGCAGAGTGAAGGAAAAGCAGCCGACTCATCCCAAACCAACTCAATTTGGTTGAGGTCGGGGGTTTGTGGAGGCCAGGTCATCTGAAGCAGCACTCCATCACTCTCCTTCTTGGTCAAATAGCCCTTACACAGCCTGGAGGTGTGTTGGGTCATGGTCCTGTTGAAAAACAACTGATAGTCCCACTAAGCCCAAACCAGATGGGATGGCACATCGTTGCAGAATGCTGTGGTAGCCATGCTGCTTAAGTGTGCCTTGAATTCTAAATAAATCATTGTCACCAGCAAAGCACCATAACACCACCATGTTTTACGGTGGGAAATACACATCCGGAGATCATCTGTTCACTCACACGGCATCTCACAAAGACATGGCGGTTGGAATCAAAAATCTCAAATTTGGACTCCAGACCAAAGGACAAATTTCCACTGTTCTAATGTCCATTGCTTGTGTTTCTTGGCCCAAGCAAGTCTTCTCTTCTTATTGATGTCCTTTAGTAGTGGTTTCTTTCCAGAAATTTGACTGATACATGCAGTCTCCTCTGAACAGTTACTGTTGCGATGTGTCTGTTACATTTATTTGGGCTGCAATTTCTGGGGCTGGTAACTAATGAACTTTTCCTCTGCAGCAGAGGTAACTCTGGGTCTTCTATTCCTGTGGCGGTCCTCATGAGAGCCAGTTTCATCATAGTGCTTGATGATTTTTGCAACTGCACTTGAAGAAGCTTTTAAAGTTTTTGACATTTTCAGGATTAACTGGCCATGTCTAAAAGTATGGATGGACTGTCATTTCTCTTTGCTTATTTGAGCTGTTCTTGCCATAATGTGGACTTGGTGTATTACCGTATAGGGCTATCTTCTGTATTTTACCCCCCCCCCCTTCCCTCCCTCCCATCTTGTCACAACACAACTGATTGGCTCAAAAACATTAAGTAGGAAAGAAATTCCACAAATGAACTTTTAACAAGGCACAGCTGTTAATTGAACCGCATTCCAGGTGACTACCTCATGAAGCTGATTGAGAGAATGCCAAGAGTGTGCAACGCTGTCATCAAGGTGGCTACTTTGAAGAATCTAAAATATTAAATACATTTAGATGTAACACTTTTTTTTGGTTACATGATTTCGTATGTGTTATTTCAGAGTTGTGATGTCTTCACTATTATTATGCAATGCGGAAAATAAAGAAAAACCCTTGAATGAGTTGGTGTTTCCAAACTTTTGGCTGGTACTCAATATGTTGCATCTGTAGCCTACTACTACTAGTTTATAAAGATAATGCACAACATTTCAGATAGAGGGCATAAGAGGCCCATGGAATATGTGGCCTACTACCAGTGCAAAAATAGCATGCACTACATTACAGATAGGGGGCATAAGAGGCCCATGGAAAAGGAGGAAGGTTCTCGTCATCTGAACGCCATTACTGTTCCCCGAGCAGCAGGATATTATGCTTGCAGCACGATGGTGCTTTCCCGAAGTTCAGCAAAGACATGCTAAACTTTGGGAATGTCGATTGTTTATTAAAGTTTTTGAACTAGTGCAGTACGTGTTTTTCACAAAATTGCAACCACGTATGAAAAAATTAATGGATCATTTGACGTATTGTATTATTTATACCAGCATTTTTTATTTTTATTTTACAAACATACTGGTATGTTGAAGGCTGTTGTGTAGGCGATCTTTAAAGAAATACACTGAATAAAATACATATGCTATTGGAACTATTCTGAGTCTGCAAAACTTAAATGTGCCTCTTGTGCTGGGCAACGTGTTAAAGTTCGTGACTCCTTACTCCACCCACTCCATTCACTGCAGTCAGTGATGTAAAGTACTTAAATAAAAAATACTTTAAAGTACTACTTATGTATTTTGGGGGGTATCTGTACTTTACTATTTATATTTTTTGACAACTTTTACTTTCACGTCACTACATACTTAAAGAAAATAATGCACCTTTTACTCCATACATTTTGAGAGAATGTTGTTGAGATCATTGTTGAGATCAAGATATTTGCAGGTAGCATTTCCTTCATGAAAGATTCTATTATATCTCACACATCACTGTTTTGAAGCCAGTGTTGAAGCAATGGTTGTGTAGTCTCCCCTGTTTTCACTGCATCCAACTGTGAAATGACTTGCATACCGCCCCAACAGATCCACAGATGATGTGATCGCTATTGTACTCCACACTGCCCTTTCCCACCTGGACAAAATGAACACCTATGTGAGAATGCTATTCATTGACTACAGCTCAGCGTTCAACGCCCTAGTGGCCTCAAAGCTCCTCGCTATGCTAAGGACCCTGGGACTAAACACCTCCCTCTGCAATGGGCCGCCCCCAGGTGGTAAGGGTAGGTAACAACACATCCGCCATACTGATCCTCTCGGGGGCCCCTCAGGGGTGTGTGCTCAGTCCCCTCCTGTAGTCCCTGTTCACTCACGAATGCATGGCCAGGCACGACTCCAACACCAACATTAAGTTTGCAGATGACACAACAGTGGTAGGCCTGTTCACCGACAATGATGGGAGGAGGTCAGAGACCTGGCTGTGTGGTGCCAGGGTTCTAACTTCTCCCTCAACGTGATCAAGACAAAGGAGATGATTGTGGACAACAGGAAAAGGAGGACCGAGCACGCCCCCATTCTCGTTGACAGGTCTGTAGTGGAGTAGGTTGAGAGCTTCAAGTTCCTTGGTATCCACATCACCAACAAACTATCATGGTCTAAACACACCAAGACAGTCGTGAAGAGGGCACGACAAAGCCTATTCCACCTCAGGGGACTGAAAAGACTTAGCATGGGTCCTCAGATCCTCAAAAAGTTATACAGCTGCACCCTCGAGAGCATACTGACTGGTTGCATCACTGCCTGGTATGGCAACTGCTCGGGCTCCGACCACAAGGCGCTACAGAGGGTAGTGTGTACAGCCCAGTACATTACTGGGGCCAAGCTTCCTGCCATCCTGGACTTCTATACCAGGCGGTGTCAGAGGAAAGCCCTAAAAATTGTCAAAGACTCCAGCCACCCTAGTCATAGACTGTTCTCTCTGCTACCGCATGGCAATCGGTCTAGGTCCAAAGTCTTCTTAACAGCTTCTACCCCAAGCCATAAGACTCCTGAACAGCTAACCAAATGGCTACCCAGACAATTTGCATTGCCCCTCCCACCCGCTTTACACTGCTGCTACTCTCTGTTTATTATCAATGCATAGTCACTTTAATTCTACCTACATGTACATATTACCTAAATTACCTTGACTAACTTGTGCCCCCGCACATTGACTCTGTACCGGTACCCCCTGTATATAGCCTCCCTACTGTTATTTTACTGCTGCTCTTTAATTGTTTAATTTTTTAATAAAAATAAAATAAAAATCTTAGCTATTTTTTACTTAACACTTATTATTCTTAAAACTGCATTGTTGGTTATCCCCGAATGACAGATTACTGAGATCAATCTGTAGGTCAACCTCTCATTGCCAACTGCTGGAAGATCAATAAAATAAGATGGGGATACAGGGTTTCGAATTACAGTGGTGACTTTTGACCTTACACAAGAAACATAAAGTACAAGAATATCTGGAGTGCGAGTCCAAATTTGTTTGTCTACTGAGTATTACTGCGCATTTACTGAATGTGTGTGGTACTTCTCCCTTTGTAATAATTTGCTTGAAAAGGATGTCAAGCCTGCCTTTAATGTTTGGAAGTCAAATGCTAAACATTTACGTTTCTAATAAGACAAAGGCCAAGTAATAATCTTCTCACAAATTACAATTTGGAGAGATGGGCTATGATCCATGAATCAGTCCAAAACCTGTTTCCAAGAGGCAAACCTTTGGATTGATTGCGACCAACGTGGGTTTAAGACAATTGTTGGAAGGCTGTGCATAATTGGGATGATATAAACCTATAGCAACATAATTTTACTAGGATACTACCTCAAAGATATTTTATTTGTCAGGCCAAGCGATTGATCTGATGCAACTTTTGGCACATGTCGATGCTGGCCTTGGGCTGATTTAAATGTGGAAAGGTGGATCTATTACCATCACCATTATGTTAATCTTGGTCGTTAACGGGTAAGCCAGTCCATCATTGTTTACATTGTGTCTTTGTTTACATTTGATTTCACACTGGAAGCAAACAAGGCAAGGCAAAAAAAAGGTGTTCAGGTGCTTGTGTTACAATTGATTTTCAACACAACAACAGTACATTAAGTTATTGTTTTGGAATTCATTTAACATGCAGAACTAAATGCACATGTCTAGAACACAGTGCCCATTCAAAGCTAACCATATTCGGTTAGTAGAGATCCTACTGAGTATTTCACACCCCACTTTAGCTGAGACAGGTAGAAAAGTTATCTCTCTGCAAGCCAGTATATATCCCATGTACAATCTATTACAGTGTCTTGCATTGGGGGCTATGGACGGGGTGGAGAACGAAGTGCTGCTGGATATGTACGACACAGTCCCCCTCCAAAACGAATCATATTTGGTTAGTAGAGACCTCACTAAGTATTTCCCACTCCACTTTAACTGAGACAGGTAGAAACTTTTTCTCTCTACAAGCCAATATGTATCTCATGTACAGTTTATTACAGTGAATTGCATTGGAAGCTATAGAGGGGGCGGAGTGAAAAGCCATTAGCAGGCCATGGGACATAGTCCACCTCCAAAACTAACCATATTTGATTAGTGGAGACCCTACTGAGTATTTTCCACCCCACTTGAGCTGAGACAGGTAGAAAAGTTCTCTCTACAGCCCAGTAGTCTCAACATACCAGTGTCAACATTGCATTTCTTCATTATTGCTCTTTATGTTTTTAAAACACTATGTTTTTATTTGTTTTCATTAATTACTTATTGCATTTTCTTATTGGCACAATGAAAGTGGCCACCGACTAAAATGCATTATCATTTGTATGAGTTATCCACATTGCAAAGTTTTGAAATGCAGGCTTTTATTTTGAAGGTTTCAACATTCCCATACGAATACGAAGTCATCGTGTGTGCTGCTGGCAGAATACTGGTTTGAGCGCCAGTCATTATTCTCTGGGCGGTTCCATTCTGTCTCAAGCAGCCGTCTAAACAAACCAAGACTAGCTCACCAAAGTAGCTGACAAAACACGAACATGGCGCATGCTTGCACCGACAGCTACCGATAAAACAGTGTCGCGAACAAGTGGGAAACAAAGTTTTCAGATATTGCACCCACTTTGTGCCTTCAGTGGTGGATTTGGTCATGTAAAACACGAACGGAATAGCTCTAGCGGGTGAAAGCTGCAAGTTGACTACATGACAACATTGTCTCTTATAGTGTTGTAAAGAGCTGGTAAGTATAGCAGCCTGCCTCTTTTGGTTGGGGGAACAAATCACGTTTTGGGGGGGTTGGTTTAGGCGCTTTAAGTTTATCAATACAAGAGGATGAAATGTTACTTTGTCATGACGCAGTTTAACGATATGATATATTTTTTTAGACATTTCAAATGTTAAGTACTTTGCGTGAATATATTGCAAGAGCGGTGGTGGCATAGTAGTTTTTACTGCGCAACAGTAAGACGGGCAACGTAATTGTATTTCCCTGCGCAAACTTAACACATTTTGAGTCTCTTATTGAGAGTGGAATGTTTTGTTTTCAGACGCTGTCATGAGTGATCGGAAGTTGAAGTACTTTTAAGTCGTAGTCAAAGATGCAACAGTTGGAACAAATTCTTCCCCCGAACCCTGTAGTCGAGACCCTCATATACGGTGACGGATCGGTTCTCTTGTACTCTTATCAAACGTTGCAGGTGCTTGGGTGTCAACACTCTCGAAAGACTATTTATTGTCAGGCAAAACAAGCGTTTTTCTTTTGAAATATCTATTGAAATACATATTGCTTTTTCAACATAATTCTTTCTCTCAAAGATCATGTCTAACAATCAGACTGACTTGTAACCAACCTAGGGTATTTCCTTATTTTCTGCTAACAATGCTATATTCTCCACTGAAAATCTGACTGCCAAAATAATATGTATTTTTTTATGCCGTAATGGAACTAAAAACAAACATGCAGAGCGTTTGTAGTAGCCTAGTAATTCCAGAACAATCCTCTACTACATTAGTCAACGTGTGGGCCTCAGTTTAAGCAACAAGCCTTAGTGTGTTTACTAGACCTATATCCCCAATGACCTTTGTGACTGACTGTGCAATGTCTGCATCGTGTGACCCTGACTCCTTGCAGAGGACATGTGTTGTTGCCACAGTCATAAACCCGCCTATTTCTAGATTATCTCTAATTGAAGATTTTAAACCTAACCTTAGGTTAACCTTAACCACACTGCTAACCTTGTGCCTAATTGAATGTCTGTCTGAAGCTCTGTATAGGTTCCTCTCCATGTGCACTGTCTGTCACTGAGTGCAAGTCAAAGTGCTCACATATCTGTGGCTCAGCACTTGACTGATTGCCAGCAAGCAACTGAGGCGCTGCACTGACAATATGAATCAGTGTCATTCCTTACTTCCCACCTCCATGCGTCCTTCCAAGTGTGTGTTTGCCATGGCATCTCTGTGCCAGTCTGTGTCATCGGTCCCAGCAGGGCAAAAAGGATGGTATTTCACCACGGGTACTGTAGCCACATTTAGGTTTCCATTAGGGTAGCAAATATCAATGCAGTTTGTGACACAGTATTCCCTCACTCTTGTGAGGGAGGAACATGATCTGACTTGTCTCAGAGCATGGGAAACAACGCACTATGCAACAATACTTCAATCTATTTAGATTTGTAGCTTGCACATCTTTTCAGCCCAACCCCTGGAATGCACTGAAATGCTGCTTTCTCACAACAGACATGTACTAACTACATGTCGGTTGTGAGAAGTTGTGAGGGTGTTGGAGTACATTTTTCCCCATTTCAGTGTTCTAAACTGGGTCATGTGCCCCAGGTGGGTGTTTGTCTTTGGCTGCTTTTACACAAGCAGTCCAATTCAGATTGGGCTCAACGATTACCGGGCACCACTACTAGGCATTGTGGGTAGAGGAAAAGTAATAGTTCATTGGTACTGCAGCTACTTAGGTAGGACTTCTCATGTGAAAGAGAAATATGACACCATTTATATGCGTCACACAGTTTAGGTCCATAGTGTGAACAGGGGCAGAGTGCATTTTGCCATCTCATATGTGGGTAGTGGAAATAGAGATCGTGGCTCGTTATGTGTGAAGCAGATGAGAAGTACAGTATGAATGACTTCAGTCTTATAATTGACTTATAGCAAGAGTTCATATGAGGGTATTTTGTTTTTAAAACAGGACGTGTGCACCTCACACACAGTCAGGAAGTAGTTTTATAAATGGAGATAGTTCTCCAACTTTGCTAAAGCATGATAGAAAGAATCAGGGGACTTGTTCATTTCCTTTATGACTCGCATGTCTCTGTATTGTAGTCTTTGTCCTCAACTTTCAATGGATCTGGGACCATTTTGTCTATCGCTGTAGTTAGCGAGTGCAGTGAATTTTTCCACCTCCATGTGGAAAGAATGCTTTTTGCCTGGCTGCCCGTCACACTCGAGGGAGGAGGCAGTGAGTCTTGTGACATTTCAGCTGAGCTTTTCTTCACCCCTCAGCTACCTCTGTCTGATTCCAAGGACCTGTACTTTATCTGTCAAGGACCACCACAAGCATTGTAATGGCACCAGAGCTATTATATAATAAATATTGCAATCAAGCTTTTTCCAAGACTATTTTGGCTGTTCTCTCTTCCCTCTCCTTTTCTATCTCATTTTCTCAGTCTCACACTCTCTCCTGCTGATAGTCGTCATAAGTCAGACAGATGGCCAAGATGTTGTTTTTTTCTCTCGCTCGCTCGTCTATCTGCTGATAGTCATATGTCAGGCAGATGGTCAATAGGACGAGCCTTGTATTTATTCTGTAGCTCCTACAGCCAATACACAGCCTTCACAGGCAGCAGATGACGTCACACCACAGCGCAAATCCTTTATCAGACTTGTATGTAAAGCATGTCTGCTGTTGGATATGTTGGTGGAATGTGTTTGGCATTACGTGAAAGTTAAACAAAAACGTGGCAGTGCTCTATTTCACAGTGCTAGACTTTCAGTTGTAAACAAAGCTGTCTTAGAATGTCACACAGAGCAAGAATCCTACTTTTGGGTGCGGTTGTGAGGCCGGTTGGACGTACTGCCAAATTCTCTAAAAATGACAGACGCGGCTTATGGTAGAGAAATTAACATTGAATTCTCTGGCAACGGCTCTGGTGGACATTTTTTGCAGTCAGCATGCCTATTGCGCGTTCCCTCAACATTTGAGACATCGTGGCATTGTGTTGTGACACCTTGTTTTGTCACATGTGTAATGATCATGCTGTTTAATCAGTTTCTTGATATGCCACACCTGTCAGGTGGATGGATCATCTTGGCAAAGGAGTACTGCTCACCAACAGGGATGTAAACCAAATTTGTACGGAACATTTGAGAGAAATACGCTTTTTGTCTGAATGGAACATTTCTGAGATCTTTTATTTCAGCTCATGAAACACGGGGACAACAATTTACATGTTGCGTTTATATTTTTGTTTAGTATAATTTGGTCTCCTGAGAAATTAAGCTAATTTGATTTCACGCAAATTGACCATTTTAATATATAGGATTCATATAATATTCTAGTCGATCGCCAAACAGATCTGTTAACCCAACGATAAAGTCTTGTTTCTATTTTAGTTTTATTTCTCTAGTGCTGTTGACGGAAGGTGCACCCGACTCAGCTGCCCTGAAGTTTTCCGATTTTGAACCATTTCATGTGTCTGAAGGTGCATACTCTGCCTTCCCGTCAGTCCCGGAGAGCAAATCAAGTGCACTATAGGCCTACCGCTGGTCAATCGCATGGCTCAACAACCAGCACTGCAGCTGTAATGAATGAGTAGGACAGTGTATCGATAGGTTTGTGTTGGTTGTTGTTATTAGCGGCGTGGGTCTTTTTTAATGTCGAGGAATATGTCACTTTCTCTGTGTTTATAGGAGTAACAACATGATTTTGTGCGTGAGGCAGAAATAATGTGGTGCAACTCGAGTTTCGCCATCTCTGGAACACAGTGCCCCTTTTTGGTCAGTGTCAGCGGAGGAAATGGAGAGCGGAGGGGCGATGAGAGGTGGGCCCTCAGTCTGCTGCTCTCTCCTTCCACTGAGACCGACCATCGGATGCAGGCACCATCAGCCCATTAAAATTTAAAGCAAATTATTCACTAACCTGGATTCACTTGGTCAGTCTAGTCAAATGGCCAATTTGGGTGCAATTAATTAGCTTAATTTCTGAGATCAAATTAGATTTCAACAAAATATTTCAGAACAATCTGTGATGGTGGTTGTCATGGCTTGATGAAATAATATGGAATGACTCAGCCATTTGTCATTCAAATGACCCTCCTATTTAGTCAGTGGACCAACCCCATGTCAGTGTCACTCAGACCCTGTTCACAAAGTCCTTTTGACTCCAACTGGCAGTCTGCATATCTTCTCCCTCTATAGCTGGTAGTGAAGGGAGAACTACACTTGGAAAGCCACAAATAGGCATTGAGACATTGTGCTCTTGCATACTAATTTGTGCACTGTGTTGTAGCCTATTGGATTGAACTTGTTCTGTGTTTTTGTGCTCTTATGCCTGCCTGAGATGCAACATGAAATTGCTTTGGCCTTGGAAAAACTCATCACTTTTGACACACCTTTTCATCGAATTGGTGCGTGGGAGGTTTACGACTTGTGGTGCATAGAATTGATTTTTCTGCCGCCTTCTCTCTCGACTGTTGCATATGCTCTGTCTGTTGAAACAGACGATGCTCTGGTGTGAAATCTGACAATTTGCTAGGACCTGGGACCTTTCCTGTTTCTTGAATGAATATTTAGCAATTTGACATTATCATACACAGAAATCAACAACGTCTGTTGTAGGCCTATGTTGCACTGTATGTTCGTGAATTGCGGTATTACAGCAGAAGACTGTCTTTTATCATCATTGTTCATGTCAGTGGTAGGTTACAGGCCATCTTTTTAGACTGAATGACCTATTTCGCTGCGACTCTTTTGCTTTGTCTCACACGTCAGAAATATTGACTATTGACCCATCCGACGGATATGAAAAGGTGTCTGTTCGTCAGTCATTGCGGGGAAAGTCCTGTCCATATTTCCCCTCTCTCTGTCAAGAACTAGAAAGATGTCAACCGCTCGTAATTCAGTGAAGACTATGCTTATTTTCCAGGTTGGCTAGGTTAATGCATTAGCCTAGCCAGCCTGAGCTGTGTAATATATTAGTCTTGATGCACTTGGTTACCCAGAGCAGGGGAAAAATCAGGAGTTCAATCAGACTTCTGTCAACAGGTTGCCTGCACTTAAGAACAGGTGGTCCAGGACTACGTTTAATCGCTCTTTGGCCCAGTCGTGGATTTTCTCTCGTCCTGTTTGCCCATTCTGCTGGATGGCCGCATCGTTTCTTCCATCTGCGTAGACAGGTTTGTTTTCCATTTTTGCTGCAAATTGCAGATGAGGAGGCCTTGTGCCTTCTGGCAAAGTGTTATAATAAGCTAATATGTATTTTCCCCTTTAACTGTGCACATCGGTGACATTTTGCGGATTGCTGCCTAATGTGTCTGGGAAAGGATTTGCAGTTCAGGGGTGGGATCTGTGTTTTTGTAATCATGACGTTCTTCTCAGTTCTGATTGACAAGTAATAATGTCGTAAACAAAATACATTGCTGATTGCCTCATTGGCTGGAATGAGTAGGCTCAGGGATAGGCCTCAGTGTTGTTGGCCTAGCTCTCACTGAGTGGGGAATGTCTTGTGCATACTGAAATCTCTCAATGCATGTCCCCCCTCCCCCCCTGTTATTTTCTTTACTCTTAACCCAAAACTGATGTAGTGAGATGTCCTCTTCAGCATAGGAAAAGTTGAAACATCTTCTCATAATACATTGTTTTGATTCATTAACAACACATTGCTTTGGTAATTACAAACCGCAGTTGGAATCACTCACACACATCCCTGCCTCTGCTCTGCTGGAATAATTGAGCCCTGTCTGAACAGACTCGAGGTTGTCTGCTGTCAATGGCCACACACGCATGCACAGACTTACACACACACACACCAGGGTTTCCGTTAGCCAGTAATAGCCGGCTCCCCCCCCCAAAAAAATATAAAAAGCCAATCAATAAAATTGCCGCTGGCCAATTGACCGGGAGAAAGAATCCCATTGCAAAATTATGCTTTTTAGCCTGTTCATTGGTGGAAATACCAGTCGATGGAGATACATTTGACCATGCTTCTATGTTAATTTGTGGAATTAAATTGGCGAGTGTGTATTAGTCATTATGTTCAACCCATTTGCATAGCATACATATACAGAGCTTATGAGTGGGAAAATTGGTCAGACAGTGCGAAGCTGCTCATTTGTTGGTTCTGGTGTGAAACGTGTTTTTATAAGCCCAATCATTGCATAACAATTTTAAAATGCGATCGCATGTTAAAACATTTTTGATGGCCACAATTTAAAAAGCTAATATTTGTATTAATTAAAGTGCGCTTCCCATTCGCCATTCAAGTGCAAAAAGACAACGGTAGGCAGGCTTCAGCACATCACACACCACTTTGCAATGAGCTGGAGGCATTTATGCATTTTGAAAACTTACACTTAATTGTTTGAAACCAAAACATTTTACTTCATTATGAGACGTGTCTTACCTTGCTTCAAAGTAAAATCTGACCATAGAAATGTTAAGGCAATTATTTTAGACTTCCATATACTTATTAAACCAGTAGCCTATTTCTCTCATGCTCTAATGGTTTTCAAATAAACATTCTTTCATTGTCCAGCAGCGAAATGCATCATTCTAGTCATGTTAGCAACCCATGCTAGTTGTATCTTTAGATCTCCCCTATTTATACATTTCTAACGGATATTTTCATCTCTGTCACATGAAACCGTTCGCGTTTGACTACTGTGGTTGCATTATGGAATGAATGTTTGCTTACTTAAAATGTGAAGAAATAATAGTTTATAAACATTTTTAAGCAAAACGTTCTGATCTCTTGCATCAGCCTCATTATTAAAAAAAAAAAAAAAATGTTATGAAGCCTAGTGGTTGTAAGAATTTGGGATCTATATTCCCACAACTGTCCCAGAGTTTGGAATAGGCTATTTCTTTCTTGCACAGAACATGCTGACCAATAGAATGTCAACTTTTCTACTATGAGGGATATTCGTTTGACATAAGCTAGTGATTTTGCCGTTCGTTACTCGTCTGGCTGGCTGAGGAAAAGGAAATGTGGCAGTAATTCCAACGAGGGTGCCGATAGACATCTGGCTCCCAAGCAACTTTGCCCTATTTTTAAAAAATTAATAAAAAAAAGTTATTTCCCACATTTATTTGCTCAGATCATTTTTAGTATTATTGCATACAGCCGGAAAAACCTTTTAGATATCAGAGCAGCGGTACCTAACCAGCATTTCGACCAGAAAAACAAATTTCCTGAATTGGATCCTTTGTCCGTACCCTCCTAGGTGGATCCACTTATTCCAAAGCCTGCTTCAAAACACCACCACTGGAGAAGAGGTATTCGGAGTGGACTTTTAGTCTGACTCAGTAGGTGTGCAAACCATCCGCTTCAAACGTCAGTACAGAGACAAAGTGGAGTCACAATTCAACGGCTCAGTCATAAGACGTATGTGGCAGGGACTCCAGACAGTCACGGATTATAAAGGGAAAACCAGCCATGATGACGTCTTGCCACCGGACAAGCTAAACACCTTTGTCCGCATCGAGGACTGTGAGCTATCGTTCTCCGTGGCCGATGTGAGTATGACATTTTAAGCTTGTTAACCCTCGCAAGGCTGCCGGCCCAGACGGCATCCCTAGCCGCGTCCTCGGAGCATGCACAGACCAGCTGGCTGGTGTGTTTACGGACATATTCAATTTCTCCCTATCCCATTCTGCTGTCCCCACATGCTTCAAGATGGCCACCATTGTTCCTGTACCCAAGAAAGTGAAGGGAACTGAACTAAATGACTATCTGTCATCATGAATTGCTTTGAGAGGCTAGTTAAGGATCATATAACCTCCACCTTACCAGACACCCTAGACCCTCTGCAATTTGCATACCGCCCCAATAGATACACAGATGAGGCCATCACACTGCCCTATTCCCCCCCCCCCCCCCCCCCCCCCCCGGTTACTCAACCCTGCACCTTAGAAGCATGTCCTTAGAAGCTGGCCCTATGTACATAGACATGGAACACTGGTCACCTTAATAATGTTTACATACTGATTTACTCACTTAATTTGCGTAAATACTGTATTCTAGAGAAGCCAGCAGCTCCATAAGAGAAAGACCACCATGGTTGGCACAGTTAGAAAGAACAGGCCTGCGCTCCCCCCTGCACTCCTCACAACAAGAGGGAGAGAGGCCTTCTCATCAAAGTTTTGACTTCACCACCCCTCTAGTTTCTTACCTCCCAAAGAGGAATAAGAATGTGGTCCTCCTAAGCACACTGCACAAAATGGCTGAGATCAGTGATTGTGAGGGCAGGAAGCCAGCCATCATCCTGGACTACAACCACAACAAAGGAGGCGTGGACAACCTGGGCAAGGTGATTGGAACTTACAGCTGCAGCATGATGACTGCCCGCTGACCCCTGGTCATCTTTTATAACATCTTTTTATTTCATTGATGTGTCCTCATACAATGCCTTCGTGATATGGAACAAGATCAACCCTACCTGGATGCCTGATAAGCGGAACAAGAGGAGGGTGTTCCTGGAGCAGCTGGGAAAGGCACTTGTAACCCCACACAATCAAAGAAGGGAGCGCCTCCCCCGCACTGCAGCCTCTGCAATGCTTGTGAAAGCTATCTTGTCCTTATCCACCTGAGGCGAGGATATGCCAATTCTGCCCACAAAGAAAGACTGTAAAACAAATACTATGTGCTGTACATGTGAGAAATACATCTGCAAAGTCCATGCACACACACTTGCATACTGTCCTACATGTGCTAATTAGAGTTGATTGATTTATGTTCTTCACATTTTTGTTTTTGTTTTGTATATATTATCTTATTTTATTCTTATTGTTGTTTATACACCTTGTGGGTGGGGGCAATGGTTCAAAAAAATGGGAGAAGACTAGTATTTTGTAGTTGAAATCCTCATTGTATAGTATATAAGAATATTTCACCATGTTGCCAAAAAAGTTCAAGACTGTCATTGTTTCCCTTCAATAAAATGCATTCAAAACTACTTTCTGCACATTTCTGCTACTTTCTTAGTCTATACAAGTGCAATCTCTTGGGAAACAATTCATGTTTACACCTATGCAGTACCTTTTTAGCAATAATAATAAACCTCTACTTTAGTACAGAGAACAATTCTGACAGGTGTGTTGTAATAAAAATGAGTGATGTCCACTGATTTAAATGCGTTTCCACTGATTTAAATGCGTTCGTGAAGAAGGAAAACACACATATTCATGAAGCCGCTGTAGAACTTTTTGAGTATCTAAGGGCCCATGCCACATCTTCAGCCTCCTGAGGGGAAGAGGCATGGTCGTGTCCTCTTCACGACTGTTGGTGTCTGTGAACCGTGATGGATCCTTAGTGATGTGGACACCGAGGAACTTGAAGCTCTCGACCCACTCCACAACAGCCCAGTCGATGTGGATGGGGGCGTGCTAGGCCCTCCGTTTCCTGTAGTCCACGATCAGCCCCTTTTTGTCTTGCTGACGTTGAGGGAGAGGTTGTTGTCCCGGGTCTCTGACCTCCCTTTAGGCTGTCTTGTCATCGGTGATCAGGCCTACCACTGTTGTGTCGTCGGCAAACTTAATGATGGTGTTGGAGTTATGTGTGGTCATGGGAATACAGGAGGTGACTAAGCACACACCCCTGAGTGGCCCCCGTGTTGAGGGCCAGCATGGTGGATGTGTTGTTACCCCAAACACACGTGCACACACACTTTTGCCATCTGAATCAAATCAGGCAGAGGGGGTTTCAGCTATCCCCCCCCCCCCCCCCCCATTAATAGCCTGATTCCTCCTCCAGACGAGAACACATGGTTTTCCTGTTCTTCTTTTCAAATGGGGGTTTTGTTGCCGCCTTATCCCGGCTCTGTGCCGCAGACACCATACTGCGATGACAGGTTGCAGGGCCACTATTTTGCCGTGGGCCCTGTGGAGACTACAGCCATGGAGTGGTACTTTAGAGAGACATGGGTACCGCACTTATGAGGTGTAAGTCCAAGCTGTCACCAGATTGATGAAAGGGGCCACATACCAGATGTTTTGAGCTGGCTTTACATAATATGCAGTTGTATATGAAAGTCTTCCAAAGGATATTCCATTTAACAATCAATATAACGATTCCTAAAGCTATGAGGATGAGACAAAAACACACGTTGTGCTTCTCTTTCCAGAATGGAGGTTAGAATTGTCAGAGCGATATTTGCTGTGTGAACTGGAATGAGCCTCAAGTTGATATGAATGAATTTGCTTCGCCGGACCTCAGGGGCCTCTGGATAGTGGTTTGTGTTATCGGTGTTCTAGTTGATGCCCTAGAGATATTGTTGAATCCAGTAAGTGATTGGTCATAAGTATTGTTTGCTTATAGTACTGTAAAAGGGAAGGAGGTGGCTTACTAGATTTGTGTGGTGTAGGTTTTCAAGGCAGTAATTTAGATCGGTGAACATAAGACGTGTTATAGGTTCATGTTATTGTAACGTATTCAAATGTTCTTAAACATTTGTCTAGAGAGAAATACCTGTGCTTTGGTAGGAAAACTGTCAGTCTTTTCTGTGATATGTTCATATGTCTCTCTGTATGACAGTGTTGTGTGTGTCACTCACTGCCATTGCCATTCTCCTCAGACAAGTTGGTCCCCAGTCTCCAATGAATGGAGCTTCATGACAGGGCCTCTGCTCTGCTGGAATAATTTGAGACAGGCTTGTCAGAACAGACACAAGACTGTCTGCTGTCCATGACCACACACACACACACAGAAGACCCATCCCGCCCCCCACAAGACCTAACGTCCAGGGTCTGTTGTGTGACAGGAATGAGATGACTGACTAGAGGAGACCATTGGGGAGGGAGTTGGGGGTTTCACTCCGTACAGTTCATGCTGAAGAGTGAACCACTCTATAACCCTATAGATATATGCCCCTACAGCTTATTTGCTTGATTTATGTGGATCTTGCTTAGAAGTGTGCTTGGGAGAGACTATAGAGTACTGTTAAAATTGGACGATAGCTTGGCACTTGGAACAATGTGTGTGGTGAGGGTTCCTAGAAGAGTCCTCCTCTGCCTGAGGGCCGTTGGACTGGCGTTACTGGCTTTTGTCAGGTTTTCAAGTTGAGACCAGCACCACAGCCAAGAAACATGACCTGTAATACACAGGCACATAGGGGCCTGGCCTCTTCCCTGTGAATGGAATGACTCAATGGAGAGTAAAATATAATGAGTGAGGAATTGGCCAGCATGCCTCCCCCCTGATGACCAACGGCCAAAGCCAAGGGGAACTTCTGCCATATTGCTTACAGAAGGGCCATGTTCATAAGGGCACAGTGTAGTGAAATGTTCAGGTAGTGCCTCATCCATTTATATTTTTTCCCCCCCTTGGCTATATTCGGTAGGGCACAAAACGTTTGAAACAAAAGCAAGCGTTTCTTAAGCCCAGGTTGTCTCTCCCTTTTTTCCCTGTCCGTTTTCTTCTGTTTGGTGTAAATACAACACGACACTGGTGAACGTTGGGTGAAACAAGACTGGTTAGACTAGTGTTGGCACTTTCTATAGGCCTCTGTTGCTCATTCACACAGCCATCCCAGTGGAGACGGTGCTTAAATGAATGCAGAAAATTGCAAATCAAAACTTTTCTCCCACAGCGACTGTCATTTTTGTAAAGCCTATTTGATTCGGAGTTCGGACATTTTAAAATTTGTATTTGAACTATTTCTAAAATGCATACTTCTGTTTTTTTTCTGATCTCAATTCACTCAGGCGTAAGAGGGAGACTTGCGCTAATGGTGCTGGCACATGCGCAGATCAAATACACAGCTGGAATGCTGATTAAGCTGTTAACATGTCCTAATAATTCGAACGATTGCTCAGAAAACCAGGTTTTAATGGGCGTATGCTTACTTCGATTTAAGATAAACAGAGTGAAGTGTTTACATGACTAATGCCATACTCGGCCTACTGCCACAATCAGTTTAATATTGAATTATTAGTGTGCATGTAAACGTACTCCCTGTGACACCCAAGTAGTTCAGCTCTGCCCCAGAGTTACACAGGGGGACAAACTGTTCTGTTTTATAACCTTTTTAGTGACCAGTTAAAACATTAGGAAAGACTGTAGCACAATGGACATTTCACAGACCAGTTCAATTGGCCTTTAATATTATTTCAACTGTGCTTGATAATGCTCTCGTTGTACGAGGATGTGTTTTTATGACCCTACCTGCCCACGCCTGAGGCCTGCAGTTGTTTTAGAGTCAATGTTTTGTCTAAACACATTTATTGCTGAGTCATTTATGTTGATGTCAGATTGTAAAACGGTTAGTTCTGGCTACGCAATCTGATTGTCCGATGCCTCTTTCATGTTCCCTGTAGTCTACAGGGCCGCTATTCTCACAAGACAAGATGGCCGAACGTGAAAGGAGCACATGCCAGCTTCTGTTTACAATGTCCTCAAAGGCTTTTAATTTTAATCCCTTCTCCTTCTCCCAAAGTACTGGCGTGCACAGTTTATGGCTGAGAATTAATTTTTTATTTGCTTTCTGAATGTTTAAGGTGTACTTTAAAAACGAGCCTTACCCGCTTTTATTTACTGTAGGCGAACGTCTTCATTGAACTATTTTGTAGGCCACAGAGTTTGTGTAGGCATACATTATCCATGTGATGCCCTTTGAAGAACCACACCGGATCGATTTCCTGCGGGGACTCACCCCTTCCCAGATAGAATAACAACACGAGTGGCATGGGGGCTGCCTGGCATTGTTCAGGGCTGGGTTGCCATGGCAGCGCTAGTGTTTGTGTACATTGTCTGTCCACAAAGAGAATACGTTGTGCTTGTCTTCTATTTTACTAGTGTGTGTTCGTGTTCAGGGTAGCCTAAATATAGGAAACACACACATCCTCTACCCAGTGTGTGTGTGCGCATGTGGCCTACATATGTAGGATCTTAATTTGATCACCCTGTTGCAGGAGAACTTTCTCCGGGATGCTGGCCTTCTAGGCGGAGTTGTAAAGACTGGCCAATAAAAAGAAAAGGAAAGATTAAGATGGGCAAAAGAACACAGACACTGAACAGAGGAACTCTGCCTAGAAGGCCAGCATCCCGGAGTCGCCTCTTCACTGTTGAAGCTGAGACTGGTGTTTTGCGGGTACTATTTAATGAAGCTTCCTGTTGAGAACTTGTGAGTGTCTGTTTCTCAAACTAGATACTCTAATGTACTTGTCCTCTTGCTCAGTTGTGGACCGGGGCCTCCCACTCCTCTTTCTATTCTGGTTAGAGCCAGTTTGCGCTGTTCTGTGAAGGGAGTAGTACACAGTGTTGTACAAGATCTTCAGTTTCTTGGCAATTTCTCGCAAGGAATATTCTTCATTTCTCATAACAAGAATAGACTGACGAGTTTCAGAAGAAAGTTAATTGTGTCTGGCCATTTTGAGCCTGTAATCGAACCCACAAATGCTGATGCTCCAGATACTCAACTAGTCTAAAGGCCAGTTTTATTGCTTCTTTAATCAGAACAACAGTTTTCAGCTGTGCTAACATAATTGCAAAAGGGTTTTCTAATGATCAGTTAGCCTTTTTATAATGATAAACTTGGATTAGCTAACACAACGTGCCATTGGAACATAGATGGTTGCTGATAGGTGTTCAGTGGCCCATTATGTAGATCTTCCATTAAAAATCAGCTGTTTCCAGCTACAATAGTCATTTACACTGTATTTCTGATAAAATGTTATGTTAATGGTTAAAAAAAATGCTTTTCTTTCAAGAACCAGGCAATTTCTAAGTGACCTCAAACTTTTGAACAGTACTATATATATAATATATATTCTCTCTCATATTTAATTTGACAATTTTCACTGTCCGGAGGAATGTGATCTGGGCCTCTGTGCCATTAGGACAGCCATTAGTGAGGCTTGGTCTGGTGGATTAGGTGATTGGCAGGTAGCTGATATCACCTTGCTTTCACTGAGTTGTTCTCTCTCAAGCTTGACACCTTTACTTCCTACAACAGACTAACCTTGTTGTGTGGGGTGCGTACATGCGCGTGTGTTTTGTTGGGGGTCCATTTCGAAGTATAGGTGCAGGTGTTCAACAGGTAATCCACTATGCTGCAGAATTTCAAGCGACGGGGTTGGTTGAGAGTGCTGTTGTCAGGGAAACGTCGATGGAGCCAAACACTTTGCCAGGACCGTGTGCTGAATACGAAGCCACGATGATGCTGCTTTTGTTTCAATGAACTCAAGTCCCAGCTTTAGCTCAGGGGGAACAGAGGAATCCTCATCCAAACCAGACCGTATTATGAAGGGGGACATTTCCTCTCAGTTGAATTCCATTCAAGGTTGTGTTTGTTATGAGATTCTGTGTGCATGAGTTTACATACTCATAATGTAGTTTATATAGGCCTATTTGTTGTGGTTGTAGGAGAGTTAGTTGGATGTAAAAGGATGATGACGTGTGATTATTTTTCCTAATGGTGGGCTGATGGGACTAATGGGCTACTATTCCGAATAGTGGGATATGTTTTGTCTGAGCCTTACCAAGTACAAGGCCTAACGGTACATAACACGATGGGGGCGACGAAACGACGGAAGCCTCTACTTTTCAATGGAGGGAAGGGAAGTGGGCGGGGTGACCGTTGGGCGATTCGAGCCTGTGGAAACATGAACGGGGGAGACTTAAATTGTGGAAAGCTGAACTTTATGCAAATACTCTGCGATGTCACGGTGCTATTGACAAATCGAAGCACGCTATAGCTTCCAGACCCTACTGGATTGGCTGTTGATATTTAGCAGTACCTTGCTAGCACCCAAACGAGGGCGAGGCTAGGGTGGCGAGGCAAAATACAAGTGCTAGTTAACAGGGCCGGTAACAGCGTTGGCAGGACTTGTACAGTGTTTGTTTGTAGATCTCTGTTTCTGTTTACGTTTTGTCTTGTGGATCCTTTCATTACCAACCGCGTGTGTGTTTATTTATGTAAAAGATCAGGCATCTGGGCCCACAGTGCCAGGAAGCTGACATGGCCATAGCATGACCGTGAGTCATACCCACCACCACTCTGTGATAACAGTTTGCTCCTGACTCCTACTGGCACCATATCAGCTTGAGAATAATGGTCTCTGTTTGTTACAGAGTGTTCTACCGTTAAGTATCCAAAGAAGAAGAAAAAATGCTTCTTGTACACCGGCTAGTGTGGGACTTGGTCTTCAATAATCCAGTGAGATTGTAAATGTATGGTTTGAGTAGATCATTGTATTCAACAGCTAGGCAATATGATTTGTTACAGTGGATTTTACTGGCCTACTTATCATGACATTGTGTCCATAGTCCATCAATATGTATGTTTTAATTGTCACATGGCACTTAGCAAGCTGCATTAAAAGACAATGCAGCTCAGCCTCGTTTAGCTATTGGTAATTCAATGCATGATTTAGATATGGTACCAAGATGCATAAATAACTCACTCCCAGTTGTGTGAAAAATATGTTATTGATGACATCAGCCACTTAAGTTGGGTGTTTTGTTTGGACTGCTGCAAATACCCATTAATTGAACAGTATGAACCTGAGCCTTCATCCTTAATCGTGTGAGCGTGCATGCCAGATGACGCAATTCAAATGTCACTCTGGATCTTCGATTACCCGTGCAAGCATGTTGACTCTGAAGTCTTAACTATTCATGAGATCTAAAATATATGAGGTGGGAGTAGCTTTTTCAAACCTTGAGCTGTAAGGTACACTGAGTGTACAAAACATTTAAGAAAACCTTCCTTATATGAGTTGCCCTCAGAACAGCCTCAATTCGTCGGTGCATGGACTCTACAAGGTGTTGAAAGCGTTCCACAGGTATGCTGGCCCATGTTGTTCAAAGGCACAAACATTTTGTATTTCCCATTCGCACTCTGAATGGCACACACACAATCAATGTCTTAATTGTCTCAAGGCCTAGAAATCCTTCTTTAACCTGTCTTCTCCTCTTCATCTACACTGATTTGAAGTAGATTTACCAAGTGCCATCAATAAGGGATCATAGCTTTCACCTGGTCAGTCTATGTCATGGAAAGAGCAGGTGTTCATAATATTTTGTACCCCACTGTTACAGACCAGGGTTGTTTATTTTTAAAAGCCTGATGTACCACTTCAGAGTTCTGATGCGAAACGTCTGATACGGCTTTGAGAGAGCCAGGCCCCTCTATGCATTAAAGACTAACAAGACAAGCTGTTTTCCAGTCACAAGTCCACTAACCACCACCAGACAAACACATTCTCTGTGCCATAAGAGCATTGATCTAGAACACATTTAATGGTGTGCTTTATTACACGGCAAAAAGTCTATTAAGAATGAAAGCTAGCTCTGACGGTTAACTGTGAGGTGTAACCATGGATACGATGATTTAAATCTCTGCAGAAAGTAGTACCAACAGTGGCTTGTCTCCTCTGTCTGCTATAGTGCACTGCATAGCATACTAAGGACTCTGTTCAATCAAACTAACTCACTATCTGGATGGTGAAGGGGTCCGGACAAACACCATTATTTTTGTGGTATGAGAATGCATGGCCAGATTCATTTGGATGAGAACTTTGTTTACTGCGCAAAGCAAAATAAACTTGACTGCATTTTGATTTGCACACACACATTTTCAGAGGAATAATTGCTGCCTGTGGTTTTGCCCTCTGAGTAAAGTAAATAGCTCAGGGAAAGAGCATGTTATGTGGGATGTATCTCAGCTCCTTTGATCCTGAAGCCCGGTCCCACTCACTCTCTCCAGAATCGTTCCATGTCATTTCAGCAAGCCATGACGCCACCCATCTTCGATTGTTCTGAAATATTTTCTGCAGTTAGAAACCGATACGATAAGCATTCCTGTAACATTATTTCATGAAATATAACTTGAACTCTGAAAAAATGTAGCTAATTGATTTCAGATAACATTAATTAAATATAGCACCTATCGTCTGATTTGGACAACATCTTCCTACCAGTGAGTAGTAATACATGAGGAATTCCCAAAAAATTCAGAATGCCACCCATGGACCCCCCCCACACCCCAACAACCAGTATCTGTTCTCCATGTCTGACAAGTAGTGTGAAGCTGAGGTTTGGAGTATTGCTTCTTAATACTATAATGTATTCACAGTGATTTTGGTAATGGTTATGTTCCCCTGTTCAGAGAATTTAGACATTTGAAGTCTCTTGCCCTAATTCCCAAAATAGAGTGGGAAAGTACCAGGTTTTGCCCAGTAGATGGTGCTATTCGTGCTACCCACCCTTGTATCCAGTTTTCTGGTTTCGTGTTTATTAAATTGATCACAATATTTTCGTTGAAAGTGGGTAGAAAACCATTAGCTCTAGCTCATGGTGATGACAAATTGTGTGGCCATCCTCACAAGTCAAGCCAGTCCTCCATGAAAGCAATTTAGTTTGTCCTTCTCTAGAAACCTAATGGTTCAACCCAACTCTCCTTTAAAAGTCTAACAAATGGCAGCTCTCTGAGAGGGCTTATTCCTATGGTGCAATTCTCATGAATACTTTTCCTACAAGCCCACAACTTGGAGAAATGGGCTGGAGACGAAACTGCGGCGAAAACCCTAATAAAATAAAACAATTATAAACCATTGCGTGGTAGTCTTATGTTTTCCAATACAATTATTAGAAAAATCTCTATGATAAGTGACATTTACCATTAAACCCAATACCAGTGCCATTGTATTGTTGGGACTTTCACCATTGTAGACCATTAGAGACCATAATGGTTTGCTTTTGTTCACCAGGAGTGGTCTAACTAATACACCACACACTCAAAGGGGCCGTTTCCTGGACAAAGATTAATCCTAGACTAAAAAGCATTTTCAACTGAGTTTTTCCATTGAGTTTGGCTGTTCTGTCTAGGCTTAATCTGTTTCCCGGGAAACAGCCCCTCAATCCATTCTCAACCAATGGAAACTCATGATGCTGAAAAGCCCTTGGCTAAATAAATAAATGATCTCACTCCAATACATTTTAATAGAAAGTTAGCAAAAATAGATAAGATCTTGCTACCATGGAAAGGAAAATACCTGTCTATTTGTGGAAAATTCACCCTGATTTAACTCTTTCGTCATCACAGTTTACCAAGCGACCGTTTCTTTAAATTAAATGAGCAAAAAATATATTTATTTGGAATGGCAAACCAGACAAAATGAAAAGGTCCTATTTTTAAAATGAATTAGGAGGACAGAGATTAAATATTAAAACATTAGAAGTTAAATATTAAAGCATCAGACCTCTCACTAAAGGCTTCAGTCATACAAAAGTTATAGTTAAATCCAAACTGGTTCTCTAGTAAATGACTAAGAATGTCTCACCCCATGAACAAAAATGGCCTTTTTCCTTTTATTCAGATTACAACCGCTCACTTTCGGTTATTTGAAAATGAAATCAGCTCCAAAATATCATTATTTTTTTAACAAGCCATAGAAAGTTGGTTGCAATTTCAGTTTAATCCACCTGAAAAGAAAGAGCACATAATACAGCAAATATTGTGGTTAAACTCAAATATACTAATTGATAAAAAACCTTGATTTCCTGATAAAATGTAAAAAATTAAATTAAATTAAAATGTAAATAGACAATCTTTGTAAATTATATCATAAACAGGACTGGTGGAGTTATGTCACACATGCAGCTAACAAAGACTGTCTGCTCTACCCAAAATTTCAAACAACTAATTACAGCATTACCACAAAAATGGAAGCGGCAAATGGACGGGGGAAAAAGTAAGGAACTTGTCTGTCGGCCCTGCATTAAAGACCAAATAGGTTCAAGAAAATTGTGATAAATAAAAATATATACCAGTTTCATTTAAGGACCAAAGAATTGACAGCTGCGCCATGTAAATTGTAAAATAGTTGGGAAGAGATCTTCGATGTACCGATTCCATGGCACAACGGCGCCGGATTCAAAACTTCAAATTTTTCTATTTAAATGATTCTACAAAATTCTTGCAACCAATAGAATGTTATATACAGTTGAAGTCGGAAGTTTACATACACCTTAGCCAAATACATCTAAACTCAGTTTTTCACAATTCCTGACATGTAATCCTAGTAAAAATGCCCTGTCTTAGGTCAGTTAGGATCACCACCTTATTTTAAGAATGTGAAATGTCAGAATAATAGTAGAGAGAATTATTTAGTTCAGCTTTTATTTCTTTCATCACATTCCCAGTGAGTCAGACGTTTACATACACTCAATTAGTATTTGGTAGCATTGCCTTTACATTGTTTAACTTGGGTCAAACATTTCAAGTAGCCTTCCACAAGCCTCCCACAATAAGTTGGTTGAATTTTGGCCCATTCCTCCTGACAGAGCTGGTGTAAAGGAGTCAGGTTTGTAGGCCTCCTTGCTCGCACCCACTTTTTCAGTTCTGCCGACAAAGTTTCTATAGGATTGAGGTCAGGGCTTTGTGATGGCCACTCCAATACCTTGACATTGTTGTCCTTAAGCCATTTTGCCACAACTTTGGAAGTATGCTTGGGGTCATTGTTCATTTCGAAGACCCATTTGCGACCAAGCTTTAACTTCCTGACTGATGTCTTGATGTTGCTTCAATATATCCACATATTTTTCCATCCTCACGATGCCATCTGTTTTTTGAAGTGCACCAGTCCCTCCTGCAGCAAAGCAACCCAACAACATGATGTTGCCACCCCTGTGCTTCACGGTTGGGATGGTGTTCTTTGGCTTGCAAACCTCCACCTTTTCTCTCCAAATAATGGTAATTATGACCAAACAGTTATATTTTTGTTTCATCAGACCAGATTACATTCCTCCAAAAAGTATGATTTTTGTCCTCATGTGCAGTTGCAAACCGTTGTCTGGCTTTTTTTACGGCGGTTTTGGAGCAGTGGCTTCTTCCTTGTTGAGCGGCCTTTCAGGTTATGTCTATAGGACTCGTTTTACTGTGGATATAGATACTTTTGTACCTGTTTCCTCCAGCATCTTCACAAGGTCCTTTGCTGTTGTTCTGGGATTGATTTGCCTTTTTGCACCAAAGTACGTTAATCTCTAGGAGACAGAAGGTGTCTCCTTCCTGAGCGGTAAGACAGCTGCGTGGTCCCATGGTGTTTATACTTGCGTACTATATTTTGTACAGATGAACGTGATACCTTCAGGAGTTTGGGAATTGGTCCCAAGGATGGAACAGACTTGTGGAGGTCTACATTTTTTTTTCTGAGGTCTTGGCTGATTTCTTTTGATTTTCCCGTGATGTCAAGCAAAGAGGCACTGAGTTTGAAGGTAGGCCTTGAAATGCATCCACAGGTACACCTCCAATTGACTCAAATGATGTCAATTAGCCTATCAGAAGCTTCTAACGCCATGACATCATTTTCTGGAATTTTCCAAGCTGTTTAACACCTTATGGATCCCTTCACGCGCCAATCCCTTTAGCGGGATTGATTTGACAACATCCAGTGAAATGGCAGCGCGCCAAATTCAAACTACAGGAATATCAATATTCAACATTCACAAAAATATATGTGTATTACATCAAAATAAAGCTTAACTTCTTGTTAATCCAGCCACTGTGTCAGATTTCAAAAAGGCTTTACGGCAAAAGCAGAACATGCGATTATCTGAGGACAGCGCCCTGCATACAAACACATGAAAATCAGATTTCAACCAGACAATGTGACAAAAGTCAGAAATAGCGATATAATTAATGCCTTACCTTTGAAAATCTTATTCTGTTGGCACTCAAATGTCCCAGAAACATCACAAATGGTCCTTTTGTTCGATTATGTCCCAATAATGTCAATTTATTTGGTGCGTTTGATTCAGAAATACACCGGTTTCAACTCGCCCAACATGCCTACAAAGTATCTAATAAGTTACCTGTAAAATTGGTCCAAACATTTCAAACAACGTTCCTAATCCAACCTCAGGTACCCTAAAACGTAAATAATCAATACAATTTAAGGTGGAATAAACTGTTTCTGATACCAGATAAAAACAACGTGAAGTGCGTTCCAGTTCACGCGCACCAAACAGTGGAGTCCACCTGGAGTGACACTTACAAAGAACAGCTGTACTTCTTAATTTCTCAAAAGAAAAACATCAACCAATTTCTAAAGACTGTTGACATCTAGTGGATGACATAGGAACTGCAACCAGGTTCCTCATAAATAGGGCTTTCTATTGAAAACCATTGGGAAACACAATGACCTCAATTTTTTCCCCCTGGGGGGATTGTGCTCGGGGCTTCGCCTACCAAATCAGTTCTGCTATACTCACAGACATTATTCTAACAGTTTTAGAAACTTCAGTGTTTTTTATCCAAATCTACTAATTATATGCATATCCTAGTTTCTGGGCCTGAGTAGCAGGCAGTTTACTTTGGGCACACTTTTCATCCGGACATGAAAATACTGCCCCCTATCCCAAATAAGTTTTAAAGGCATAGTCAACTTAGTGTCTGACTTCTGACCCACTGGAATTGTGATACAGTGAATTAAGTGAAATAATATGTCTGTAAACAATTGTTGGAAAAATGTATTGTGTCATGTACAAAGTAGATGTCCTAACCGACTTGCTAAAACTATAGTTTGTTAACAATACAATTGTGGAGTGGTTGAAAAACAAGTTCTAATGACTCCAACCTAAGTGTATGTGAACTTCTGACTTCAACAGTATATGGGGAATACATTTTTCCCAGCTCTGTAGAGTTTGCTGTGAGGAGGCAGAGTCATTAGATAATTTATTTTGGTACTGTCCAGATGTAACTCATTTTTGGTCACAGGTCCAAGAATGGCTGAAGAATTGCAACATTTACTTAGAGCTAATGCTGCAGATACATTCACACTACTGGGTGATCTGAAAAGTCATAGTCAATTGATAAATAATATAATTATTTTAGCAAAAAATGTTTCTTTAATTTACAATCTGTAGAAACTCTGAGAATAGAAAGGTTCAGTACTTTTGTGAAGCATCACAGGACACAGTTGAAAAATATATGGCAAATAGAAAGCTTAAGTGTTATTATTTAGTTTACTCCAATTGGGGGAGGGGTGGTATTGTTTGCTGGGAATAATAAAGGAAATTATATTCTAAAAAGATGTGTGTGTGTGTGTATGTGTGTGAGACACACACAGAGTTGTACGAGATCTTCAGTTTCTTGGCAATTAATCGCATGGAATAGCCTTCATTTCTCATAACAAGAATAGACTGACGAGTTTCAGAAGAAAGGTCTTTATTTCTGGCCATTTTGAGCCTGTAATCAAATCCAAAAATGCTGATGCCCCAGATACTCAACTAGTCTAAAGAACTCCAGTTTTATTGCTTCTTTAAGCAGAACAACACTTTTCAGCTGTGCTAACATAATTGCATTAGGGTTTTCTAATGATCAATTAGCCTTTTAAAATGATAAACTTGGATTAGCTAACACAACATGCCATTGAAACACAGGAGTGATGGTTGCTGATAATGGGCCTCTGAACGCCTATGCAGATATTCCATTAAAAACCAGCCGTTTCTAGCTACAATAGTCATTTACAACATTAACAATGTCTACACTGTATTTCTGATTAATTTGATGTCCTTTTAATGGGAAAAAAAATGATATTTTCTTTCAAAAACAAGGACATTTCTAAGTGACTCCAAACTATTGAACAGTAGTGTATATTTATCCCCAAAATATATGGGGAATTGGAAATGATGCAGGCAATTACATTGATGGAAGCGACAATAAATAAATAAACAATAAATAAATACCCCCCCTCTTAGATTAGTCCATGCTGATTGGGAGGTTCCCCAGAATCTCAACCAATCCTAATCCAACCAAACCTAATCATGACCATAATGGTGAATTTGTTCTGGATATGTAGTTATTGGCATCCTCTGACTGGATAAAAAATATAGTAGAAACAGTGCCATTTAGTGGGCAAAACATGGTTGTATACCAAAACATACTGTATGGTAATTGTTGGGGTGGTGTTGGCGTGGGAGGTCCGTGTGTGGCTTTTGACCGTTGTTTTGTGTTCCTCGTGTCTTAATGATTGTAAGGAAGAAATTGCGTCCACATCGGACGTTGGGAACTCTCTATTGAATATTATGGGAATCCTATAATGGAAAATTGCCAATCTAGGTGCAATCAATTAGCTTCATTTTTCAGTAATCAAATTATATATACACTGCTCAAAAAAATAAAGGGAACACTAAAATAACACATCCTAGATCTGAATGAATTAAATATTCTTATTAAATACTTTTTTCTTTACATAGTTGAATGTGCTGACAACAGAATCACACAAAAATTATCAATGGAAATCAAATTTATCAACCCATGGAGGTCTGGATTTGGAATCACACTCAAAATGAAAGTGGAAAACCACACTACAGGCTGATCCAACTTTGATGTAATGTCCTTAAAACAAGTCAAAATGAGGCTCAGTAGTGTGTGTGGCCTCCACGTGCCTCCCTACAACACCTGGGCATGCTCCTGATGAGGTGGCGGATGGTCTCCTGAGGGATCTCCTCCTAGACCTGGACTAAAGCATCCACCAACTCCTAGACACTCTGTGGTGCAATGTGGCGTTGGTGGATGGAGCGAGACATGATGTCCCAGATGTGCTCAATTGGATTCAGATCTGGGGAACGGGCGGGCCAGTCCATAGCATCAATGCCTTCCTCTTGCAGGAACTGCTGACACACTCCAGCCACATGAGGTCTAGCATTGTCTTGCATTAGGAGGAACCCAGGGCCAACCAGCATATGGTCTCACAAGGGGTCTGAGGATTTCATCTCGGCACCTAATGGCAGTCAGGCTACCTCTGGGGAGCACATGGAGGGCTGTGAGGCCCTCCAAAGAAATGCCACCCCACACCATGACTGACCCACCGCCAAACCGGTCATGCTGGAGGATGTTGCAGGCAGCAGAACGTTCTCCACGGCGTCTCCAGACTGTCACGTCTGTCACGTGCTCAGTGTGAACCTGCTTTCATCTGTGAAGAGCACAGGGCGCCAGTGACGTATTTGCCAATCTTGGTGTTCTCTGGCAAATGAAAAACGTCTTGCACGGTGTTGGGCTGTAAGCACAACCCCCACCTGTGGACATCGGGCCCTCATACCACCCTCATGGAGTCTGTTTCTGACCGTTTGAGCAGACACATGCACATTTGTGGCCTGCTGGAGGTCATTTTGCAGGACTCTGGCAGTGCTCCTCCTGCTCCTCCTTGCACAAAGGTGAAGGTAGCGGTCCTGCTGCTGGGTTGTTGCCCTCCTACGGCCTCCTCCACGTCTCCTGATGTACTGGCCTGTCTCCTGGTAGCGCCTTCATGCTCTGGACACTACGATGACAGACACAGCAAACCTTCTTGCCACATCCCGCATTGATGTGCCATCCTGGATGAGCTGCACTACCTGAGCCACTTGTGTGGGTTGTAGACTCCGTCTCATGCTACCACTAGAGTGAAAGCACCGCCAGCATTCAAAAGTGACCAAAACATAAGCCAGGAAGCATAGGAACTGAGAAGTGGTCTGTGGTCCCCACCTGCAGGACCATTCCTTTTATTGGGGGTGTCTTGCCTATAATTTCCACCTGTTGTCTATTCCATTTGCACAACAGCATGTAAAATGTATTGTCAATCCGTGTTGCTTCCTAAGTGGACAGTTTGATTTCACAGAAGTGTGATTGACTTGGAGTTACATTGTGTTGTTTAAGTGTTACCTTTATTTTTTTGAGCAGTGTATTTAAAATGTTGCAGGAATGGTAATCTTACCTGTTCCTTAATGCAAAAACTATTTTGGAAATCCTCCTTGTGCTTTTTGAGGTGGAATGACCCTCCATGAAGCTAGCCGAAGAGCCTATGTGTTCACCCCCCCTCCCCTTTGACCACTCCAAAGAACTTTAGCATTTCCATTTACTTCTTTTACCCTGGAGCAACCAAACCACATCAGAGTGGGTGCCACCCCTCCCTCATTAAAGGCGTTTTTTATTGCCTGCCTTGTTTGTGGAAACCCTGAGTCATTCTTCCTTGATCGTTCACCTAACATGAAACTGTGTTGTCTCGCTCTGGACCATTATGCAATCCTTTTGAGGGGTGGAATCCAACAGGGGTGCACCACTCAGGCTCTTGAGTAGTACTGGGAAATAACCGAGTAAATTAACTTAACTTGTGCTCATCTAAGGTCTATGATGATGCATCATGGGTTTTCTTAAGTACAATTGTAGAGAATGACTCGAGTTTAGTCCAGACACATTTCGGTAAAAATAATTAACAGTGAAAAAGTACAACATTCTGGCAAATATATATATATATATATATATATATTTTTTTAAACTAGACACTTTGCCAAAAACTAGACATCTTAGTCTTCAGAGTGATAGTTTATTTTTGCAAATGCATCATAGTTTTGTAACCACATTTAGCTACGGACATGTTTAAAGCTGGTTTAATGAGAATCACCTAACCCTAATTCTAACCCTAAACCTCAACTTCACCCCTATGCCTAAAATAGCCTTTTTCTTGTGGGGACCCGGCAAAATGTCCACACTTGTCAGAATTTTCCTTGTCCCCACAAGGATAGTAAAACCCAATAAACACCGACTTCATGGCATGCCAACTACCACGGCTGTTTGAGTTCATACATACCCTTTCACTTACTGTGGACCTTATGTGATTCATTATTGCTCCTGTCCAAATATGTATAGTTGTGAATGCACAAGTGCAAAACTCTGTACATCTTGTCCCCGTCCTTTCCTTGTACAGACAGGACACAATACCCATGTAGCCTAGTGCATGACATTTACTTGGAACAAACAGGGCACAGTTTGGGTCACCTTTCTGACATGGTGAGAGAGTGGTATTTCTCTTTATGGAACCAACTGCAGGGGTACAAATGTACTGTAGTCTGTAACCGAGGTGACAGCCCTGTTGTGAGGTCCCAGTCTTTGGTCGACATAGGGCTGGCACAATTATTGTATAATCGTGTAACTGACAATTGTGGACAATAACAGTGAACTTTTAAAAAATTATCGGCATCTTTAATACATTTATTTTAGGTGAGAGAGGGATTCAACTCGATATTATAGTTTACCTAATAGGAGTTTGGTGGTTAGAGTTGGTCATAATTTTACGAGCAGAGCAGCTTAAGTTCCAAAAGTTCCAAGCGGTTAAAATCATAAAATCAACTGTTTTTTAGACAGGGGTGTCAGCAAGGCTGTGTTGTATTTATTAGGGGCACTACATTGGCAAAATGATGTTGTCGAACATCTCATTCCAAAATCATGTTCATTAATATGGAGTTGGTACCCCCCCCTGCTGCTAAAACAGCCTCCACTCTGCTGGAAAGGCTTTCCACTAGATGTTGGAACATTGTTTGCTGGGACTTGCTTCCATTCAGCCACAAAAGCATTACTGAGGTCGGACACTGATGTTGGGCGATTAGGCCTGGCTCGCAGTCGGTGTTCCAATTCATCTCAAAGGTGTTCGATGGGGTTGAGGTCAGGGCTCTGTGCAGGCCTTCTTCCACACCAACCTCGACAAATCATTTCTGTACGGACCTCGCTTTGTGCACGGGGGCATTGTCATGGTGAAACAGGAAAGGGCCTTTCCCAAACTGTTGTCACAAAGTTGGAAGCACAGAATCATTTAGAATGTCATTGTTTTCTGTGGTGTTAAGATTTCGAATACACAGCCAGGAGACAACAAGAATCATTTGCAGTCTACTGGCTGTGTAACAAAAAAAAATCCCCAACATTTTCTATAGCTTATTTCTTTCTATAAAAAAAAATGGCACAAATTCGTTTACATGCCTATCAGTGAGCGTTTCTCCTTTGCCAAGATAATCCATCCACCTGACAGGTATAGCATATCACGAAGCTGAAAAACGGCATGATCATTACACAGGTGCACCCTGTGCTGGGGCATTACAAGGCCACTTTAAAATGTGCGGTTTTGTCACAACACAATGCCACAGATGTCTCATGTCTTGAGGGAGCGTGCAATTGGCATGCTGGCTGTAGGAATGATTGGCTGGGCCTGGTTTCCCAGTGGGTGGGCCTGGCTCCCCAGTGGGTGGGCCTATGCCCTCCCAGGCACAGCCATGGCTGCACCCCTGCCCAGTCATGTGAAATCCATATAATCAATGTATTTCAATTGACAGATTTTCCAACATGAACTGTAACTTAGTAAAACCTTTGAAATTGTTGCATGTGGCTTTTATTTTTCCGACATTCAAATTGGATCCAGATTATGAAGGCATTTTTTTTGTAGGGCCTACATTCAGGTTTGACTATTAAACACTTATGAAGTGGGCTACATTAAGTAGAGCCTGCCGGGTGCTCCTCCCTCAGTTCAGAGGGGCCACGTTTCTTCTCCTGCTCCTGCCCCATGCTGCAGCTGACTCACGACTGGAAAATGTCACTTCCTGCATGCTTTTCCACCTCTCTTTGAAGAGAATGGGATGTTTGCTTTCTTGGCTTTTCTTTCTTCCTTAGACAGCCATTTGCTTCATTTTGCCGTATCCTCCTCCCAAAGCCCAGTGTTTTTCTTGGACGCCTGAATAACCTATTTTTGCACCGTAAAGTAGTTATTCTAACTGTATAAATGAAAATAGTCCGTCTTTAGAAGCCCACCACTCTCCCACAAGCAAGGTAACCTGGGACTTATGCTGCCATGTTATTTGAGACTACCGTTGACAGTATTTATGCCTGTGGTTATTGTGCACAGTAAATGGCTTGTTCAGGAAAGATGTTGAGAGATTTGAGTAATTTACAGACTATAACAAGTTATAGTTATAATATCTACCAGCAGAAGAAACAAGCTGTGATAGTTTCCAACCCCTCTCACTGAGAGCAGAGGGTTCGTGCTCCATTAGCTGTTAGACTAATTGCATCTAATTACTACCTCTATGCCATAGTGCTTGTTATGGCTAATTGATGGATCATTCTACTTCTTCTACAGCAGGAAATCGAAGCATCTGATTAATCCTCGCCGAGCTTTAGCATATGGTCGTCTTGAATCTCGGGAAGGAAGCGTTTTTATATCCCAAGTGAATAGAATAACAGGACCCCATGCTCTCGTTTTCCAGAGAAGGCTTTGTAAGACTCGTGTCATCTTGATTTATGCTTACAGTGGTGTTTTGCTGCATTCCGCTCAGCTCTGCCGCTCTCCTCTGCCTCTCCCTAGTCACCGACGCTCCGAACTCTCTCCATGTCCCTTAGTATGGGACTGGGAAGTGATATACAGTGACAGGAGTGTTTGTGAATAAGTCGCGTCGTTTCACAAGACCCCTGTCATTCTTTAGGTATATTAAGTACTTTATGGTGGGATGCTGTTTAGACACGTAAACAGTCATTAGGGATTCCACATACACTGTTAGAATGAAAAGGACTGTCCCATGGTGCCTGTGTGATATAAGGAGCAGGTCGTTCCCATGTGACTTGCTCTGTACCATTTATAGACTAAGACATAGGCTACATTGCTCTTACAGAAGGCCTGGATAAGGCCCCAAATTCCATAGACGTATCCCTACTTTGATAACAAACAAAAAACATGTTCCCATTCTCTGACCTCTAACCTCACTTTTGACCCTGCCCCACCCGCCTCTTCTCTCCCCAGGCACGACCAGCCATGATTGAGGACAAGGGCCACCGCGTGACCGACTACTTTGTGGTGGCCGGGCTGACGGACAAGTCCACGCCCCTGGAGCAGGACCTGTCGGAGACCAAGTCCAGCGGGCCTAAGGCGCCCATTACTGACCTGGCCGTCATCAACAAGTCGGCGGGAGAGACTGTTCCCGAGGGCTTCACCTGCATGGAGAGCACCTACAGTGGGCAGCAGGCCAACCTCAACCACGGCAGCCTTAAGAGCCACGAGCTGTTCCTCTGCTACAAGAGGGACCGCGACAAGCCCCCGCTCATCGACATCGGGTGAGTCCATCTGTGTGCGCTCTACTGTGAAACCAAATGGAGAAAAAAAAGGGTGTTTCACAATGGCATCATTAGGGTGAACTCTGAAACAGGTGCACCATAGCCTCAGAATCCCTTCCTCGTCCCAATGAGACCAATTACCAGAATAGTCATCTCTAATAGAGCTGCAAAGTACATCTACCTTAATCCCTTTCTTTGAAAACGACACTGACAGGAGAGAAAATTGTAATGAAAATTGCTTCTGGTCTATTATTGAGCTATTGTGGAAAAACCCTCTCCAATGTAGGCCTATTGCTTGCTTATTATTTGTAGTGCTTTTCGGTTATTTGCTAGATTAATTGAATGCAACCCCCCCCCCCCCCATTTCATTTTAAAGCACTTAACTTTCTATCAGGGAAATAACAGCACCCAGTGGTGTTGCGTTTTGAAAGAGTGATGCTAACCACTATCCTCAAATGAGTGTTTAGCCTTGATCCGGGGGGGTTGTTGGCGCCTGTCATTCTATGCTGTTAGATTTGCTAGCCACATATCTCCACTCTTCTTAACCAAAACAACAAGCTGGAGTTTCCAGTTACTTGGCTCGACTGATTAAAAAAAAAAAAAAAAAATCCTCTGTCCTGCTTTGGGAACATGTTTCTCTTCAACTGTCACTGACTAGAGTGTAAACAGCAGATCAAATATAAAGTGTTTACCCAAATAAATTACATAATCATACTCTGGCTAGTTATAGGCTAGTAAAGGACACTTAAACTTCTTGGAGTGGAGAGCGAAAATTCCATCTTGGATTTAGGTAGTTCCAATTTAGCATAATTATCGGAAGTAGACATGGTTTGGGATGTGGAGACTTAGAATTAATTTTGTTATTGAGCTCCTTTTAGGTTTGTGAGATTGAAGGATGAGAATAGAGGCAGGAAGCTTAAAGCGCTTGAGCTATTGCCCCAAGGCTTTGTCTAGGCTTTGACTGCTAACTCAATCCAATGTAGAGATACAATCCAGACCCTTTATCCTAATACAGTTCTACTCCACAGCAGGCAAAGCGTGTTTAAATTGTCATTAAAACCTACATTACAACCAGTTTAATTATATAATTTCAACCAATTTCACCCCTGGGTCCATGTAGCTAATACCCACAGGGTCAAAAATATCCACCGGTCATTGAGTGAAGCCATAGCCTTGGTTGAAGACAGACACGGCACCAGGATAAAGTGACTAAAAGGGCAGTTGAAATCGATGATGGGGCACAATCAGGGCCTAAAATGAACTTTTTGGTCCACCAGCCATTTAAAAAATCTCCCAGCCACTCAGATTTTTTATTTATAATTAATTTTTGTAATTAAACACACTTTTTTCCTCCCCAATTTTGCGATTACGTCCTTGTCTCATCGCTGCAACTCCCCAACGGGCTCGGGAGAGGCGAAGGTCGAGTCATGCGTCCTACGAAACATCCTTAACACCCACTCACTTAACCCGGAGGTCAGCTGCACCAATGTGTCGGAGGAAACACTGTCCAACTGACGATCAAAGTCAGCCTGCATGCGCCCAGCCCGCCACAAGGAGTCGCTAGAGCGCGATGAGCAATGGGCCAAACCCTCCCCTAATTGTGCGCTGCTGCCGGTAACGAACCCCAGGCTGTAGTGACGCCGCAACATTGCAATCCAGTGGCTTAGACCGCTGCGCCACTACGCCACTCGGGAGGCCCTAGCCACTCAGATTATTTACCAGACAAAATGTTTTTTACCTCAAATTACACCAACAAAACACAAAACCGATGAGCATACTTTGTAATGTTTCTAAAACAAATGTATTACTAGTAAGAAGTAATGTGGTATATTGTTTTATTTCATTTTTGTTACCATGGTAACGAGACTCATATTTGTGCCTGTGAGATTGAGTCTGACTAGGGTTGTCTTCTCTTACCTAGCAGTTGAAACTCAAACATTGAAAAACAACCTAGCTTGTGAACAAAACAATGTAAATAGCCAAAAAACACAAGGACTAAGTCTCACTTCAGTAGACTTTCGTTTCAAGTAAAAAATGATTATTTCACTCAGCTCTTCACGTGCTCAAAGCCCCCAGACGGGGAGTGTTGCATCGCAATGTGGGATAGGCTATATAGGATTCAGTTCTTTGACTTTGTATGATTATTTTACCAGCTATGAAACAAAATGGCAGAAATACTTTGAAGACAGCTACTGCATTTATTTTACTGGAAATGTGATCATACTGTACTATTTGTATTCACTAATACGAGTGAAATGCATGACCACCCGCCTATATGGCTAGTGAAATAGACATCTTACCCGCTAATGCCAAAATCTACCTGCATTTGGCAGATGGTGGGTGTTAATTCTAGGCCCTTTGCACATTTTTGGGGGGTTCTTGCATTGGAATTATATTGATTTCTGCTTATCACGCTATAACACAGCAAAAAGGTCAAATACAGAGACACCGAGACCATTGATTGTGCTTTTGAAGTGACAGGTTGACACAATCTCTGCTTTACTGTATCAGCACAAACAATGTACAGCGCCCTACACACTAAAGCAAGACCGTTTTGATAATTAATAAAGGCTATAAGCTAGATAGACTTTTTGTAATAGGTGAATGTCCCCAGGGGCGTAACTTTCATTGGGGACGGGGACATGTGATGCAAAACGAGGCAACAGTGTTCTTTTAGGACCCTGCGAACACCTCCGAGCGGTCGGGTGGGCTGTTTTGTAGTTTGTATCCGACTGAAATAAAATGTTTTAAAAAATATATATGTTGCCCCCCCCCCCCCCACATCTAAAACCAAAGTTGTGCCCCTGATTGACCCTATGTGAATGCAGCCATACACACAGCTAGCTGTCTTACCAAAATATTGCAAACTAAAGTATTAGCCTTGTTATTCATGCATAAAAACAAATACTGAATAGCAGTTTGGCTTAGAATACAGACACAACTGTGAATGCGAACAAATGAATGTGAACAGAACAAAACAGCGGTACCGTGTAGGCCTAGTAAACAACATATCAGATCAATGACGACACGAAAGAATCTATAGTGCCTTCAGAAAGTATTGACACCCCTTGACTTTTTCCCCACATTTTGTTGTGTTACAGCCTGAATTTAAAATGGATGAAATATATGTTTTTGTCACTGGCCTACACACAATAACCCATAATGTCAAAGTGGAACTATGTTTTTTGACATTTTTACAAATGAATAAGTATTCTCCTTTGTTATGGCAAGGCTAAATAAGTTCAAATTTGCATAGAAAGTCGCATAGAGTGAGTTCATATATGTAACTATGTGCAATAATAGTGCTTAACATGATTTTTGAATTACTACCTCATATTTGTACCCCATTCATAATTAATAATTAATTATCTGTAATGTCCCTGAGCAGGGAATTTCAAACACAGATTCAACCATAAAGACCAGGAAGGTTTTCCAATGCCTCACAAAGAAAGGCACCTATGATTTGAATATCCCTTTGAGCATGGTAAAGTTATTAATTACACTTTGGATGGTGTCTATACACCCAGTCACGACAAAGATACAGGCGGCCTTCCTAACTCGGTTGTCGTAGAGCAGTGGTTCCCAAACCTTTTATAGTGCCGTACCCCTTCAAACATTCAACCTCCAGCTGCGTACTCCCTCTAGCAACTGGGTCTGCGCACTATCAAATGTTGTTTTTTGCCATCGTTGTAAACCTGCCACACACACTATACGATACATTTATTAAACACAAAAATGAGGTTGAAGTTTTGTCACAACCTGGCCCGTGGGAAGTGACAGAGGTCTTATAGGACCAGGGCACATATAATAATAATAATAATAATAATAATAATAATAATAATAATAATAAATAGTTTTGGTCTTTATTTATGCTATCTTACAGATAAAACCATATTTATTCATAAATTGTGAACAACTCACCACATGTTAATGACAAGTGTGTGCTTGAAAGGATGCACCTAACTCTGCAATGTTGGGCTGTATTGGAGAGAGTCTCGGTCTTAAATCTTTTCCCATGCACAATCTGTGCCTGTATTTAGTTTTCATGCTAGTGAGGGCCGAGAATCCACTCTCACATAGGGAGAGGTGGTTGCAAAGGGCATCGGTGTCTTAATAGCACGATTTGCCAAGGCAGGATACTCTGAGCGCAACCCTATACAGAAATCTGGCAGTGGCTTTTTATTTTAAATTACATTTTCACAGAACCGCTTGTTGCAATTTCGATGAGGCTTTCTTGTTCAGATATCGGTAAGTGGACTGGAGGCAGGGCATGAATGGGATAACGAATCCAGTTGTTTGTGTCGTCCGTTTCGGGAAAGTACCCGCGTAATTGCGCACCCAGCTCACTCAGGTGCTTCGCTATATCATATTTGGTCCGTAAGCTTGAGTTAATTTGCACACAAAGAAATCCTACAATGATTGAAAGACCTGTGTTGTCCTTGTTAATGCAGACAGAGAAGAGCTCCAACTTCTTAATCAGCCTCAATTTTGTCCCACACATTGAATATAGTTGCGTAGAGTCCCGGTAATCCTAGATTCTGATCATTCAGGCGAGAAAAAACTTGGCATCAACCAAGCGGTCAGACAAGTGAACATTTTGGTCAGTAAAGAAAACTTTAAGCTCATCTCTCAATTTAAAAAAATGTGTCAATACTTTGCCCCTTGACAACCAGCACACTTCTGTATGTTGTAAAAGCGTTACATGGTTGCTGCCCATAACATTACATAATGCAACAAAATACACAGGAGTTCAGGGGCCTCGCTTTAACAAAGTTAACCATTTTCACTGTAGTGTCCAAAACGTCTGGTCTGTGGTATGTAATGAGGAGTAACAAGATGCTGCACTTGACGCATAAATAAAACTACCTATTCCAGTTACTAATAAGCACACACCCATTAAAAAAATTACTGTAAAAACTGTTAAATCCCCTTGGATTGATGAGGAATTGAAAAATTGAGAGGGATGAGGCAAAGGGTATGGCAATTAAGTCTGGCAGCCCAACTGATTGGCAAAACATACTGCAAATGAAGAAATCATGTGACTAAACTAAATAAAAATAAACTACACTATGAAAGAAAGAAATTATGTAAAGAATGATAGTAAAAAGCTTTGTTGCACCTTCAATGACATTTTGGGGATAAAAGCCAACTCTGCTCCTTCATTCATTGAATCAGATGGCTCATTCATCACGAAGCCCACTGACATTGCAAACTACTTTTAATGACTTTTTCATTGGCAAGATAAGCAAACTTAGGGATGACATGCCAGCAACAAACGCTGACACTACACATCCAAGTATTTCGGACCAAATTATGAAAGACGAGAATTGTACTTTTGGAAGAGGTGAAAAAAATGATTGTTGTCTATCAAAAATGACATGCCACCGGTGTCTGACAATCTGGATGGAAAATTACTGAGGATAATAGCAGACAATGTTGCCACTCCTATTTGCCACATCTTCAATTTAAGCCTACTAGAAAGTGTGTGCCGTCAGGCCTGGAGGGAAGCTAAAGTCATGCCCCTACCCAAGAATAGTAAAGCCCCCTTGACTGGCTCAAATAGCCGACCAATCAGTCTGTTACTAATCCATAGTAAGCTTCTGGGAAAAATTGTTTGACCAGATTACAATGCTATTTCACAGTAAACAAATTGACAACAGAATTTCAGCATGCTTGTAGGGAAGAACACTCAACGAGCACAGCACTTACACAAATGACTGATGATTGGCTGAGAGAAATTGATGATAACATGATTGTGGGGGCTGTCTTGTTAGACTTCAGTGCAGCTTTTGTCATTATCGACCATAGTCTGCTGCTGGAAAAACGTATGTGTTAAATTTAGGGTTACAAAGATCATGGGGACAAAGATCATACTTTTTGTAGAAATGTCCTTTGGTCTGATGAAACAAAAATAGAACTGTTTGGCCATAATGCCCATCATTATGTTTGGAGGATAAAGGAGGATGCTTGCAAGCCGAAGAACACCATCCCAACCGTGAAGCACAGGGGTGGCAGCATCATGTTGTGGGGGTGCTTTACTGCAGGAGGGACTGGTGCACTTCACAAAATAGATGGCATCATGAGTGAGGAAAATTATGTGGATATATTGAAGCAACATCTCAAGACATCAATCAGGAAGTTAAAGCTTGGTCACAAATGGGTCTTCCAAATGGACAATGACCTCAAGCATACTTCCAAAGTTATGGCAAAATGGCTTAAGGACAACAAAGTCAAGGTATTGGAGTGGCCATACAAAGCCCTGACCTCAATCCTATAGAAAAGTTGTGGGCAGAACTGGAAAATTGTGTGCAAACAAGGAGGCCTACAAACCTAACTCCGTTATACCAGCTCTGTCAGGAGGAATGGGCCAAAATTCACCCAACTTATTGTGGGAAGCTTGTGGAAGGCTACACGAAACGTTTGACCCAAGTTAAACAATTTTAAAGGCAATGCTACCAAATACTAATTGAGTGTATGTGTGCACAACCGGTAATACCATATATATTCTGTTATGGCACGGTGTGAAGGTATAGAAATCTGGATACTGCACAACCCTAGTGGGTAGGCTCTGCAAGCGGAGCTAGCTGGAGCTTGGCTGCGTCATCGCCGTTGGGCTTGGCGGCGGCCTTGGTGGTTTGATGCTGCTGATCATCACTCTCCTTCTCTTTTGGCTTTGTTTGGCTACTTTGACAAAGCCAATTTCTGATGCCCATCATGGCAGATTAGCTGGTTCGAGCTAGCTAATTAGGCGAAGGCAGATAACACTAACGCTTTTTCAGCTAGCCAAGAAGCTTACGAAACTATAGTGGTGGGGTGTTTGGCAGAGTTGAGTGAAGCAGCTTCAGCATTAAACCGGACCCCACCTTTATGAATCAAAATCAAATATTATAGGCGGAGGCGTGTCACGTTATTCACTTAGCCTACAACAGATGAGAAGTGTCCCCCCCCCATGCTTTTTATGGAAACACAAAGGAGTCATACCTAACCACTCTGGTGGCTTTCAAGAGTCCCCCTACACATACCCTGTCACGCTCTGTCCATTATGCTGACACAGCACAGCGGAGATTGATTTTTTTCTGTCACTCAATCAGTTGAACTTTTTTGCTATACAGTGGGGCAAAAAAGTATTTAGTCAGCCACCAATTGTGCAAGTTCTCCCACTTAAAAAGATGAGGCCTGTAATTTTCATCATAGGTACACTTCAACTATGACAGACAAAATGAGAAAAAAATCCAGAAAATCACATTGTAGGATTTTTAATGAATTTATTTGCAAATTATGTGTATAGTGACATAAACTAAAACTGAGGGGGCACAAGTTTCAACTGAGGGGGCTAAGTCCCTTTTTGCCCCATCGTGGAGCCGGGACTGATTTGGTGTTTGCAAGTCTGGATACAAGTGTTATGAACTGCAAGCCTCCTTCACTGGCTGACTTGGTAAAGGTTTCAGAAGGATCCACTTCTTGTCAGAAAAGGGAGAGGTAGAATTGGGGATCAGGTCATAACATATTTTTGGCTCAGTTCCGCTCTCCCATCCATCTCAGGCATATACGGATGGCTATTCCACATGCCATTATTCATCTCTGTCAGAAAGTTTCAACATAAGAATGGGCAAAATAATAAAAAATGGCACCTGTAAATTATTCATCGTCCTTCTGCTCTTCGTAGCAGTTGCAAGACCCCATTTCCTTGCCCCCCAGCCCCTGTGTTCAGTGTTTCACCATTGACTGTCACTGTTCCAACTTGTTCTTGTGTGTTAATTAGGAGTTCACTGGCACTTGTCCTTCCTATGCGGCCTCTTTGGATTCTTTCGCCTCCCGTTCAGAATGAATGGTGCACCGGCTGCCAGATACAAAACATGAGGGCCTGGGACCTGTCTGTGTTCCTTCTCATGTCACAAAGTGTCCCCTCCTTGGCTCCTGTGACCCTCCCAGGATTGCAATTACTTGGTACAAGGAGGGCAAGGCTATTGGCTGTGCCCAAGGCATGCTGCACATTAGAGACTCTGTCAAATCCTTGAAGGATATAAGGTCAGCAGAAGCAAGGATTTGACTTTGCTAGTAACGTTGCTTTGGAACTCCTGCAGTAATTGCTGTCAACCAGAGTATAGGTTGTAGTGGTAGACTGATTGCATTCCTGATTACATCTAGATTCCTGTTTTTAATCATTAAAAAAAATGTTACCCTTATTTTACCAAGTAAGTTGACTGAGAACACATTCTCATTTACAGCAATGACCTTGGGAATAGTTACAGGGGAGAGGAGGGGGATGAATGAGCCAATTGGAAGCTGGGGATGATTAGGTGGCCATGATTAGCCTGGACACCGGGGTTAACACCCCTACTCTTACGATAAGTTCCATGGGCTCTTTAGTGACCACAGAGGGTCAGGACACCCGTTTAACGTCCCATCCAAAAGACTGCACCCTACACATGACAATGTCCCCAATCACTGCCCTGGGGCATTGGGATATATATTTTTTTAGACCAGAGAAAGGAGTGCCTCCCACTGGTGCTCCAACACCTCTTCCAGCAGCATCTGGTCTCTTATCCAGGGACCATCCAGGACCAACCCTGCTTAGCTTCAGAGGCAAGCCAGCAGTGGGATGCAGGGTGGTATGCTGCTGGCCTGTGTGGGTGGATGCAGTGAGGTAGTTTTAAAAACCATGGAATGCTGAAATCTGAAGACTTGCATTTTGATAATACTTTTAATACACAAAATATTGCTTCGCCTTTTGGTCAACCTCCTCTTGTTGTGTAGTACTTTAGAAACATCAATGCATGATAGCGCTGCGCTAGAATGTGTCATTCTCCAGTTTGCTATCTACTGTCTGGAAGGTTGAAATGAGTAATGTGCCAAGGATGTCTGACTCAGATCGCCCAGTGAAGAGGCTGACCAGGAATAGTTCTATCCAGAGGAAGAACTGACTCGGTAAAGGGGAAGCCTGGATGGAAAACCAGCCTTGTCTTCAGAAACAGGCAGTTCTGGCCACAAATTCCCCCCCCCCCCCCCCCCCCCCCCCCCCCCCTTTTAATACTGTACAAACTACCAAAGTTCCTCAACACAAATAGAAAACCATGATTAATTGTCATAGCTATATTTCTTCTAAACATGCCCTAGGAGGGCAAGTGGAGATAACTGTACCTTGCATTAAACTGTGTGTTTGAAGCGATGACGCATTCACCCACCCCATCATACATCCCTCTACCTGTGAGAGTGTACTTGATCTCACAGTGAATCGGGGGGTAGCCCGACCTGTCAGTTCAACACCTTAGCCCTTACACCAAGAGGTCCAAATCCCTTTGAGGTTGCTAAATGTTGTACTAAGGTTGCTAGAATATGTTCGGCCACAGTACCTAGTCTCTGGCCTGAGTGTCAGTCTGTTGGTGCTACTGTACAAACTCCTTGTAACTTATTGTCTTGCCAATAATATCGGCTTGACAATGACCTCAGTGGAGTTGACGAGCACAAACAGATCTGGGACCAGTCTACCTAGTGTCTAGCCTGCCATGTTGAGCTCGGTTCACTTCAGAACCCTGGTTGGTTCACTTCCGAGGCTATGGAGGAGACTGAACAAGTTTCTCAACAATTCCTTGAGAGGAAACCACAGATATTCCCCAACCATCAGAAAATATTCACTCTCTTCCTTTGAGGTTTGCCTTCGCTGCATGTTTTTGTTTCCAGCAGGCATGTGACATTATGTGGCCAGAGTGGGAGGTGCGTAGAAATGACCCCTATTGACTTGACTTGAAATATGACCACACTGAACTTGCGAAATGTTGCGCTGTGGAAACAAATCAAGATTCCTATACCTATTATGTTGATGCGAGGTTGAATAAACCGAAAACTAAAAAATACCTGTTTATTTACCATTTGTTTTCTGAAGGATAATGTATAGTATGTATTGGAGTTAAACTCTAGAGAAAGCTCAGTTAAACCTGCATAAGTTTACTGTGGTAGCATATGCCTACTAGTTGAGAGACTGTCTGCATAGAGAGCGAGAGTGAGCATTCTGATTTAGTGTGGCTCTGATTGTGTGGGCAGGAGTCATTCTGCTGCCAGCACTTTGACAGAGAGCAGAGTGGTGCAATCTCAGCTTCCTCACATGCTGTTGACACTCCGGCCTGTTGAATGCAAGTCAAAGGCAAGCCACATGAGCGAAGACAGGATCCTGTCTCAACTCTCGCTCCTCTTTCTGTCGCTCTACCCTGCTCTCTACCTTGCTTCCTCTCTCTCATTCTCTCTACCTCCCTCTCTGACTATCTGGCCATCTTTTCCACTTCTTTCTCTGCAGTTTGCTAAGCAGTGCAAACGGATATCCAACATCAACACCAATTAAAAACGCTGCATAGGGCAGTTCACCTGTGGACCTATATGGCCTCAGGACAGACTTGTCATCGAAGGCCATGGGATAGTTGGTGGTACAAATAGGATTTGGCCATGAATTAATTACATTCCTGTTCTCTAGGTCACTCTAAATGCACTGTATGTGGAATCCCTCTATAATGCTACTTGCCTAAGGCCAGGCAACAATGGATGGCAGTACTTTTGTTAGCGGGTGGTTACATTTATGAAATGGACCCAAGGTTATCTCAGCTTGAGCCCAGACGCTCCATTGTGATACAAGGTCATGGTGATTTGATCACCCATTGTTGCACTCCGATACATCGTAGGCTAACGTATTTAGATGGCAGTTGAAACCGAGCAGCTGTGTTAGTTGTTACACACTGCGGGATATGGTGGTATTTTGTCTTTTTCAGGCACATTCATTCTTTCCAGTTTATGAAAGACTATACCTGTCCACAGAAGTCCACTCCCTGGTGGAGTGGTTCCAGAAAATGAACCTCGACGTCAACAAAACGAAGGAGCTCTTTGTGGACTTCAGGAGACAGCAGAAGGAGCAGGCCCCCATCCACATTGACGGGGCCGCGGTGGAGAAGATGAAAAGCTTCAAGATCCTCGGCGTACACATCATTGACAATCTGAATGGTCCACCCACCCAGATAGTGTGGAGAGTAGAGCGCAACAGGAGGCTGATGAAATTTGGTTCGGCCCCGAAGACCCTTACAAACTTTTACACATGCACCATCGAGAGCATTCTGTCAGGCTGTATCACCGCCTGGTATGACCACTGCACAGTCCGCAACCGCAGGGCGCTCCAGAGGGTGGTGCGGTTTGCCCAACGCATCACCGAGGCACACTGCCTGCCATTCAGGACATCTGCACCACCCGGTGTCACAGGAAGGTCAAGAAGATCATCAAGCTTCTGAGCCACGGCCTGTTGACCTCGCTATCATCCAGAAGGTGAGGTCAGTGCAGGTGCATCAAAGCTGGGACTGAGAGACAGAAGCTGTTTTTCAATATCATCACTCTCGCCATCACTAGCCGGCCTCCACCCAGTACCCTGCCTTGAATTAAGTCACTGACGCTCGCCGGCTACCACTCGGTTACTCATCCGTGCACCTTAGAGGCTGCTGCTCGATGTTCATATACATCAAATAAAATGTTATTGGTCACATACACATGGTTAGCAGCCGTTTTTTGGGGTGTAGCAAAATGCTTGTGCTTCTAGTTCCGACTGTGCTGCAATATCTAACAAGTAATATCTAACAATTCCACAACAAATACCTAAAACACACAAATCTAGGTAAAGGAATGGAATAAGAATATTTAAATAAATGGATGACTAATGATAAAGCGGCATAGGCTAAGATGCAATAGATAGTATAGAATACAGTATATACATATGAGATGAGTAATGCAAGGTATGTAAACATTATTAAAGTGACCAGTGTTCCATTTATTAAAGTGGCCAATGATTTCAAGTCTATGTAGGCAGCAGCCTCTATGCTAGTGATGGCTGTTTAACAGTCCAATGGCCTTGAGATAGAAGCTGTTTTTCGGATGCTGTAGGTGTCCTGGAGAGCAGGTAGTTTTCCCCCAGTGATGCGTTGTGCAGACCGCACCACACTCTAGAGAGCCCTGCAGTTGCGGGCGGTGCAGTTGTCGTTCCAGGCGGTGTTACAGCCCAACAGGATGCTCTCAATTGTGCATCTGTAAAAGTTTGATGGTAATAGGTGCCAAGCCAAATTTCTTCAGCCTCCTGAGGTTGAAGAGGCGCTGTTGCACCTTCTTCACCACACTGTCTGTGTACATGGACCATTTGTTTGTCTGTCATGTGTGCGCAGAGGAACTTAACTTTCCACCTTCTCCACTGCTGTCCCTTCTATGTGGATAGGGGGGTGCACCCTCTGCTGTTTCCTGAAGTCCACAATCATCTCCTTTGTTTTGTTGATGGAGAGGTTATTTTCCTGACACCATCGTTGTTGTTGGTAATCAAGCCTACTACTGTTGTGTCATCTGCAAACTTAATGATTGAGTTGGAGCCATGCATGGCCACCCAGTCATGGGTGAACAGGTAGTACAGGAGGGGGCTGAGCACTCACCTTTGTGGGGCCCCAGTTTTGAGGATCAGCGAAGTGGAGATATTTTTTTCCTACCTTCACATCCTGAGGGTGGCCTGTCAGGAAGTCCAGGACCCAATTGCACAGGGCGGGGTTGAGACCCAGCTCCTCAAGCTTAGTGCTGAGCTATAGTCAATGAATAACATTCTTACATAAGTATTCCTCTTGTCCAGATGGGATAGGGCAGTGTGATGGCGATTGCGTCGTCTTTGGACCTATTGGGGTGGTAAGCAAATTGGAGTGGGTCTATGGTGACAGGTAGGGTGGAAGTGATATGATCCTTGACTAGTCAAGCCCTTCATGATGACAGAAGTGAGTGCTACGGGGCGATAGTCATTTAGTTCAGTTACCTTTGCATTCTTGGGTACAGGAACAATGGTAGCCATCTTGAAGCATTTGGTCAGCTGGTCTGTGCATTCTCTGAGGACGCGGCTAGGGATGCCGTGGCTGGTTTTCTTTTTGTAATCCGTGATTGCCTGGAGACCCTGCCACCCTGTCTGAGCTGTTGAATTGCAACTCCACTTAGTCTCTATACTGACATTTTGCTTGTTTGATTGCCTTGTGGATGGGAATAACTACGCTGTTTGTATTTGGCCATATTCCCAGTCACCGTTCCATGGTTAAATGCTGTGGTTTGCGCTTTCAGTTTTGCACGAATGCAGCCTTCTATCCACAGTATCTGGTTAGGGTAGGTTTACATTTTCACAGTGTGTACAACATCTCCTATACATTTTCTTAGAAACTCACTCACCGAATCGGCGTATTATTATTCTATGAGGCTACCCGGAACATATCCCAGTCCGCTTGATCAAAACAATCTTGAAGCGTGGATTCCGATTGGTCAGACCAGCATTGAATACTCCTTTGCACGGGTGCTTCCTGTTTGTGTTTCTACCTATATGAAGGGAGGAGCAAAATGGAGTCGTGGTCATGTATGCATCATGGAAGATAAAGTAACAGTGGTCCAGTGTTTTTCCTGAGTGAGTGCTACAGTCGATATGCTGATAGAATTTAGGTAGCCTTGTTCTCAAATTTGCTTTGTTAAAATCCCCAGCTACAATAAATACAGCCGCAGGATATATGGTTTCCAGTTTGCATCAAGTCCAGTGAAGTTCCTTGAGGGCCGTCATGTTCTCGGCTTGAGGGGAACACTGGTCGCTTTAATAACGTTTACATACTCTTTTACCCATTTCATATGTATATACTGTATTCTAGTCCATCCTATTCAACTATTGCTGTGCATATAATATTCTATCCACATATTCGAATATCATATACAGTACCAGTCAATAGTTTGCTCATTCAAGGGTTTTTCTTTATTTTTGCTATTTTCTTCATTGTAAAGTAATAGAGAAGACATCAACACCAGGACATAACACATATGGAATCATGTAGTAACCAAAAAAAGTGTTTAACAAATCAAAATGTATTTTCAAAGTAGCCACATTTGCCTTAATGGTGGCTTTGCACACTCTTTGCATTCTCTCAACCAGCTTCACCTGGAATGATTTTTCCAACAGTCTTGAAGGAGTTCCCACATATGCTGAGCACTTGTTGGCTGCTTTTCCTTCACTCTGCAGTCCAGCTCATCCCAAACCATCTCAATTGGGTTGAGGTCGGGTGATTTGTGGAGGCCAGGTCATCTGATGCAGCGCTCCATCACTCTCCTTCTTAGTCAAATAGCCCTTACACAACCTGGAGGTGTGTTGGGGCATTGTCCTGTTGAAAAACAAATGATAGTCCCACTAAGCACAAATCAAATGGGATGGCGTATCGCTACAGAATGTTGTGATAGTCATGCTGGTTAAGTGTGCCTTGAATTCTAAAGAAATCACTGACAGTGTACCCACAAAGTACCTACACATCATCACACCACCTCCTTCATTCTTCACAGTGGGAACCACACATGCAGAGATCATCCGTTCACCTACTCTGCGTATCACAAAGACACTGCAATTGGAATCAAAAATCTTAAATTTGGACTCATCAGAACAAAGGACAGATTTACATTGCTCGAGTTTCTTGGCCCAAGCAAGTCCCTTCTTCTTATTGGTATCCTTTAGTAGTGGTTTCTTTACAGCAATTTATCCATAAAGGCCTGATTCACGCAGTCTCCTCTGAACAGTTTATGTTGAGATGTCTGTTACTTGAACTTTGTGAAGCATTTATTTGGGCTGCAATTTGAGGCTGGTAACTCAAATAAAAAATAAATAAAAACATGTTTAAACTTTTTGATTTAAATTGGCAAGTCAGTTAAGAAAATATTCTTATTAACAACGCCGTCCTACCCTGGCCAGATGCTGGGCCAATTGTGTGCCGCCCTATGGGACTCCCAATCACGGCTGGTTGTGATACAGCCCAGGATCAAACCAGGGTCTGTAGTGACGCCTCTAGCACTGAGATGCAGTGCCTTAGACCGCTGCACCACTCGGGAGCTCCAAAATACAGTGCCAAGTCAGCCAGGAGAGAGACACAGACATGCATACAGTTGAAGTTGGAAGTTTACATACACAAATACATTTAAACTCAGTTTTTCACAGTTCCTGACATTTAATCCTAGTAAAAATTCCCTGTCTTAGGTCAGTTAGGATCACCACTTTATTTTAAGAATGTGAAATGTCAGAATAATAATAGGGAGTGATTTATTTCAGCTTTTATTCCTTTCATCACATTCCCAGTGGGTCAGAAGTTTACATACACTCCATTAGAATTTGGTAACATTGCCTTTAAATTGTTTAACTTGGGTCAAATGTTTCGAGTAGCCTTCCACAAGCTTCCCACAATAAGTTGGGTGACTTTGTTGTCCTTAAGCCATTTTGCCACAACTTTGGAATTATGCTTAGCGTCATTGTCCATTTGGAAGACCCATTTGCGACCAAGCTTTAACTTCCTGATTGATGTCTTGAGACGTTGCTTCAATATATCCACATAATTTTCCTACCTCATGATGCCATCTATTTTGTGAAGTGCACCAGTCCCTCCTGCAGCAAAGCATCCCCACAACATGATACTGTTACCCTCGTGTTTCATGGTTGGGATGGTGTTCTTTGGCTTGCAAGCCTACCCCTTTTTCCTCAAAACATAACGATTGTCATTATGGCCAACCAAATCAATTTTATTTTCATCAGACCAGAGGACATTTCTCCAAAAAGTATGATCTTTGTCCCAATGTGCAAACCGTAGTCTGGCCTTTTTATGGCGGTTTTGGAGCAGTGGCTTCTTCCTTGCTGAGCAGCCTTTCGGGTTATGTCGATATAGGACTCATTTTTACTGTGGATATAGATACTTTTGGACCAGTTTTCTCCAGCATCTTCACAAGGTCCTTTGCTGCTGTTCTGGGATTAATTTGCACTTTTCGCACCAAAGTACGTTCATCTCTAGGAGACAGAACGAGTCTCCTTCCTGAGCGGTATGACGGCTGCGTGGACCCATGGTGTTTATATTTGCGTACTATTGTTTGTACAGATGAACGTGGTACCTTCAGGCGCTTGGAAATTGCTCCCAAGGATGAACCAGACTTGTGGAGGTCTACTATTGTTTTCTGAGGTCTTGGCTGATTTCTTTTGATTTTCCCATGATGTCAAACAAAGAGGCACTGAGTTTGAAGGTAGGCCTTGAAATACATCCACAGGTACACCTCCAATTGACTCAAATAATGTCAATTAGCCTATCAGAATCTTCTAAAGCCATTACATCATTTTCTGGAATTTTCCACTGGAATTGGGATACAGTGAAATAATCTGTCTGTAAACATTTGTTGGAAAAATTACTTGTGTCATGCACAAAGTAGATGTCCTAACCGACTTGCCAAAACTATAGTTTGTTAACAAGAAA